>NW_017534564.1:273697-333034 GCF_001853355.1 Bactrocera latifrons | reverse complement strand
AATATAATATAAATTAATAATAATAAACTTATTAAAAAGTACTTAAATTCGTGTGACGTATTTATGGATGGACCCTTACGGGGCATCTCGACAGGTTAGAATTTATAGAATACTTTCTGCATTGCAGTTCCGATTGCCTGTGGAGCCTCCACATTGCTCATAGCTGCTAGATATAGAATACTATCTAGTTTGCCATATATCGTAAGCTATGAGCTGTCAATTCAACCGTTTGGCAGCGCAATTTTCATTTCTATGAAAATTTCGAAGAGGCAACATATCCCATTTGCACACATTTTCATTTTGGTAATACGAAATTTAGAAGAGCGAGTTTTAAGACAGCTGTGTTATATTATAAAAATAAAGTACATTTTCAAAATAATACTTTTCCAAAAAATTCATATTGTTAATTTACAAACAATTATGCAAATTGGGTTGGGAATGAGCGAATTCTTAAATTTAATAAGCTATATATACTATATACATTAAATTTATGCCACAATTATTAGTCCAAAAATATGAATTGACAATAGCAATTCGTTTGACAGTTAGTATTTTATAAATGCTATCCTGTCGAGATGCCCCGTTACGTCGCTGCACTCACTTAAAATTTAACAACGATGTTGAAGTTTTCTATTATTAATCAAAGCAACCCTGTGCATATGTTGCAGTCATCGTAAAATTAGCTGTGGTTGATTGTACTTCAATAAGAAAATTTTCGTCGTATCTGCCGCAATTGCAATTGTACCGAGGCCAAAACAAATAGCGCTTTTACGTTGCTGCCAAAGAAAAAGTGAAAAGAGAAAATAAATATTGCAGAGTTTTCTGTTGAAAAACGTCATATTCTTGGAAGGTAATTAAAAATAGAAAATTCTTTACAAATTTGCGATAATTCGCATCAGTGTCATATGTTTTCGTAAAACAGTGTTGAAAGATGTTTCTGGAAAATTAATTATCGTTGCTTTCGCTTAATTCTGGTTGGTACAAATGCCAATTTGTATGACTTTTATGTGTATATAAGTGAATTGATAAAGGGGGGATTGACAGTAATATTTTTTTTATATTTGCTCTTTGAAAGGCAATTGGAGCCCAACTGTTGTGGTCTTCCACATCACATGAGTCATTTCTTCTGTAATCAATCTTTCTCTTACACTTAACACTGCACCGCATAAAAACGATGCTATCTTTCGGGTGTGAACAGGGCAAAGTAAAGGCAGTTTGTGGAACAACTCGCATTAGTAGAATATAAAAATGTTTTAGTATTGGATTTAATGTCGTCACGGCTATTGCGAAATTTGATAAAAACGGAAAACGTTGAATATGCGAACTTCTTAACTTTAGAAACAGAAATGCATATGTTCAATTGACTTGACCACCAACTACACTTGAGGGATATTAGTTTTTAACTCCAAAACACTTTAATTTATTTTATATTCATATGCATTAATTAAATGTAATATTTTATTAATTTAACCAATATTTATATTAACGTATTGCATACTTTTAATATTTTGCAGGTATTTTAAAAAAAGTCTAAATCCACTTTATTCTGTAAGAAAAAAATGGGTAAGTTATACGAGGTCGCAACCAAATAATCTTGCTTTTCTTTTTTTTATACATCCCCAATTAGACATTCATAGTTTAAAAAAAATACACCAATAATTGGAAAAGCAAAAACAACTGTTTTGAAATATTTGAGAACGCCTCATTATCCGGAAATCAATACACGTTAGTAGTAATGTCGTGGCAGGCTGGCCCAACGTATCAAGGTTAATTTAAACATTGTTTTTAGCTCAACTACTCAAGTAATTTGTAGTTGCATGTTTGAAGTGATTGTTATCATTAAATAACTTAAAGTGAATTCAATGTGACTGCATACATATTTTAAAAGTTCAAGATACTTCAATGAAATGCTCTTAATTTAGCCACATGTAATTAGTACTACTCATATGCATATGTATGTGCCTATTTATGTATGTACATGTTTCACAACTGATAAAAACATTAAGAAAACAACTGTCTAAACACTTTCATATCCAGTAGATAATATATGTATGTAGATACCTACATTTATACCTTAATGATAAGATATCGTTGGTGAAGCTATTAACGCTACGAAATTAATATTGCTACAAAAATCAATTCATAAACATCAAAACGAAAAATAATCATACAATCATATACACACATGTACTATAGATAAATTTGTTGAGTGCTCGAATTTTTTTACCTATGCATTTGTGCTTGAAACATTTGTATTGTCCATTCCTTTTATTTCCATTCTAATGTTCTCATTTGTTAAAGCATTTTGTTAAAAAGTTTTCAATTATGAATTAGCATACAATTCAATAAACTTTAATTTACGTAACATTATCATCACAGACCCTAACCAGCAATATTATGGCGGCTATCCACCACAAGGCGGCTACCCACAAGGGGGAGGTTATCCACCACAGGGTGGTTACCCGACCGCCGGGGGCTATCCACCAACGGGAGGCTATCCACCAGCAGGAGGCTACCCACCTGGTGGTTACGCCCCACAACCCGGCTTTGTGGTGCCTCCACCAGCGGGCGGTGGCTATGGCGCCTACGATGATCCCGAAGGTCAACCAAAGAATTTCTCTTTCGATGATATGAGCATACGCAAAGGATTCATTCGCAAAGTCTACATGATACTTATGGTATGTTAAACGTTTACTTACTTTACTTGTGAAAATATTAATATGTATTTTTTTTTAATGAAACAGGGTCAATTGGTTGTAACTTTTGGTTTTGTAGCTCTGTTTGTATTTCATGAACCCACCAAACAATTTGCATACAGAAATCCAGCTTTGTTCTGGGTAGCGTTGGCCGTTTTGCTTGTAACAATGATCTGCATGGCTTGTTGCGAGAGTGTACGCCGTCAAACTCCGATGAATTTCATTTTCCTCGGTTTGTTCACATTAGCAGAATCGTTTTTAATGGGAGTTTCCGCAAGCCGTTATGCACCCAATGAAGTAAATTCCCGATTATCTCTTTCCACTAATAAACTTATTAAAATATTTATTTTTTTCAAATGCTTCAGGTACTTCTAGCAGTCGGAATTACAGCTCTGGTTTGTTTGGCCCTAACACTATTTGCCACCCAGACCAAATATGACTTTACCATGTGCGGAGGTGTATTAGTTGTGGCTATGGTTATATTCCTTGTATTCGGTATTGCGGCCATATTCATCAAAGGAAAAATCATAACACTGGTTTACGCATCCATTGGTGCGCTACTCTTCTCTATTTACCTCATTTACGACACTCAACTCATGATGGGCGGCGATCATAAGTACTCAATTAGCCCAGAGGAATATATTTTTGCTGCGCTTAATCTGTACTTGGACATTGTAAACATCTTCATGTACATTTTGACAATAATAGGCGCATCCAGAGACTAAGAGTAAATGTATATAAAGCTTATATTGCTAAAGCAGGTGAAAAACACCAGTTCCAGAATCATTTTATATATGTTTCCATTTTCAAAATTTGTTTTCTAGCATTATACATGCTCACTAGTTTTTGAACTTATAATATGTACGCGTATATGTGAATTTTGTGAATCTCAAATCAAATTAACTTCGTAATTTATATTGTGCTATGTATAAAGCTTTTATTATTATTAACCGTCATCAAATCTCTATTTTTCAACATTTTTTCTAAAATTATAGCACAGTTGTAAACACGTGTGGTGATTTTTCCAAAACAATAACTCAGTGTAAAGACTAATATTTGAATATGAATATTTACCGGTGAAAAGCATATTACTCTTTTCAGAGAATAACAGTAGAAATCAGAGAGAACATTGACCAAAAAGTAAAAAATACAAAAACATTTATTGGAATTGTTACAATAATATATATATGTAGGTATTTATGCACCTAATTAATGAATATTTGCTAATCAACTGTTGTTTTGTTTATTAAGATAATTATAATTTTTTTTATTATATTGTTAACTGTAGTACATATTCAAAATTATTTAATAAGATGAACGATTCTTTAATATTTTAGGCTTCATACTTGCAAAATACGATATTATCAAAAGTAAGCAATGATGGCACGAAACTATTCACTTATTCCAAAAAAAGGGAAATTGTTATTGCTACCAAATCATAGTCGCTATAGAAAATTCCAGCTGAACGGTTTTCAAGCAGGAATGGCAAATGCAAAAGGGATTTATTTAACGATTTATTAAACTGTATGTACTAAAAAGTCCTATTGATAATGAACTAATGAAAACCGTTGAAATCAACATAAACCTATGTACATTTTGTTGGTTAATAACTGAATTAATGTAATAAAAATATATATATTCAACTTCAAAAAATAACTTGAAATAAAGTATTTATTCTATATAAAACTCTTTCTGTTGTATATAATTACTACAAGAAATAATCTGGCTAAACTTTCATAGATAAGGCTAACTCGTTTGTAGTTTTTGAATATTATACAGCAATGATTTTCAGAAATTTGTCTACCCAGAACAGAGTACATTAAGTTTGGCACGAAGCTTATAACACACAGGAGGAATCGTCGGAGACACTACATAATATATGTATGTATGTATATAAAAGATGGATGTGGCGAGCTCAATTACGTATATAGTATAGTCTTCTTGTATGAAATTTTTTTCTAATTGGCTAAATATCTTCACCAAAATTGACATGGGTTGTTTTCCAAGTTAAACGGTGAAATCTCCTAGCAAATTGTTCTGATCGATCCACTATGTCTTATAGTTAACAGGCAGCACAAACTGAACGATCAAAATCATGCTAAAGGTCTTTATATCCTGTTATGCTATAAAATACCCCCCGTATTATAACATCGGTACAGCTGAAGTTAACGTTTCTTTATGTTTTTATTTAATACGAGAAATTACTTTGGTTTAAATTTTTAAATTTACAATTGTGCTCTCGTTTTTCTTTCATAACATTCCCATAAGCGAACTGGAATCCGGACACTCTTGGGAATGTTTATCAATACGTTTCGTTATCAGCAGATAAGCTAAATACTTTATCAAAAATTGGGCTGGAATGGAACACCTGTGTGTCTTAACTATTACGGAGATTACTCGACTGGAGAAGCGACAGTACGAATTTAAACGCACGCTGTAGCTCATTACATTTAACGCTCTTTTATCAATTTTTTTTTAATAAAATTTTAGAGTTCTGCAAGCAAAGTGAAAAATGTACCAAGGCAAGTATATGTATATGTATACAAATACGCTTACAAAAGTGCAGTAAACACATCGGGGAATCCCAAGTGCAAAGATTACAATATTGTCGCTAAACCTTTACCAGGAATCAGTGTCAAGATATGAAACATACATATGTATACTATATGTATGTATTGGTACCGAAATATTAGTAATCAATACAATGTGTATCACCAGCGGTCATAAGCTTGATACTGTTTTATATTAACTAAGTGATTAACAACGCAAGAGTATGAGTCATGGTACAAGTATATTTTGAAAAGTTTTGTTACTTCTGTTTCTAACTGCCCACATATTTACATTCATACATACTTATGTATGTGCAAACATACTCGACAAGCTTATTTTAAGCTTTACTTTCTATTCGCAAGTAGTTGGACGTATTCACCTTAAATGGATGAGCTTAGTTCATGCTAGCAGGGTCTAGAAAAGTTAGAAATTGATTTCTTCTATATACACACATATGTACAGTTGTGTGGATTAAAATAGCAATATCAAAAGGCGCTAGTTCATAGCCTGTTATGCAGCACTATAAACTTTTTTGCTTAGAAGAAATCTCATTATTCGGATTTTTTTTTGGATTTGAAAATAAAAAAATGTATGTACATCCTGTTTAACATTTTCAATGCTGAATATCCTAAAGGTTTGTAGTGTCAACGACAGACCTACATATCTCTACAAAAATGGCTTTACTTGGGTTTATTCTCCAATTCTTCTGTCGCTAACTCTTCTTCAAGTTTTTATATATTTTGAGAGAAGCACAACACAACAACCGGCATATTTACATATGTATATATGCATGTATTTGCAGATGCGACAGGCGATACATCCAGCACATACATTTAGCACACCCTGTAGCAGTAATTCATTCATAAACGGATGTTATTACTTCCTGTCGCCGAAAAAAATTCAAAGTACTGAACTAACCGCAGTGTATGTTGTAATAACTGTGGTTTAAGCATTTTGCACTCAATATTATGCTGAAAATAATATCTTATTGCTTTTAAATGGAATAGAGTATGCTTCTGTTTATAATTTGCACCACACCACGCTACACCAGCACATGTACACGCAAGTAAACGCACCAACATTAAGCACGCACACTCATCAATTAAAGTGAATTCTTATCACTTTATGAATTATTTATGCTAATTATTAATAACAAAAAACAAAAAAACATACATATCAAAATTTTAAGAAAATAAGTTTAGTATTACAGCAAAAAGAAGTTCAATGTTACAAGTACCAAGAAAAAGATAACTTCGGTTGCACTGAAGCTATAAAGCCTTAAAAAAACATAATTCTCATACAAAAACTTGATTTTGATTGATCAGTTTATATGATATCTATATTCTGTAGTGGTCCGATTTGAAAAATTTGTTCGACGATTTTATCGTTGTTTTGCACAATTATTTATGCCAAAATTCATGAATATATCTCGTCAAATAAAAATTTTTCCAGTTTCTTGGAGAGAAAAGAACGTGTGCAAATTTTCAGATCTATATCTCAAAAACTGAGGGACTAGTGCATAAACTATATGCAGATAGACGGGCATGGAAAAATGGAGGCAGCCCGTCGTCTTATCCCGTGGCATTTATTGCTTCTTCGCAGTGATAGTAGTAGTTGCAGTTTAAAATTGTGCTATATGTGAAGAGGCGTGTTTGTTGTTCGATTTTGCTAATTTCCACAATGTGACATAGAAATATGAAAATAATACCACATACCAAATTGTGTCGAAATCGGTAAGTCGAGTCCCGATACATGGAATTTCACCAAAAAGTAGACGGTGCCACACCCATCGCCCAATTTGTACTCCGGCCCCTAAAAATCCTTGTCATACTAACCCGACGGCAAATTTTTACGTCTCTAGCGCATTTAGTTATTGATTTATCGTGATTTTAGTAGTTTTGAACAGTACCGTTATATGGGGAGATTTTCATCCGATTTCGTCCATTTTCATACTATAGATAGGAGTGCAATATTTGTGCTGAGCGAATTTAGTTCTTTAGTGATTTAGGAGATACGCCCATCTACGAACTCGAACTTTTTTGTACTAAGAAACCTGCATACCAAATTTAATCAAAATATATCAATTTATACTCAAGTTACAGCTTGCATGGACGGACGGACAGATAGACAGTCAACCGGATTTCAACTTTACATACAACCGTTAGGTGAACAAAACTATAATACTCTGAAGCAACTGGTTGCAAGAGTATACAAATCAAATTCGGATTTTGGGCTTGATTAAGACTTTTGCGAATTCTTCGATCTTTTGAATCATTTCGGTGATAAGACTGATCTGCGCACTGATATTTTTCTTTAATATAATATCTCCGAGAAAAAACGCATACCGCACCGAGACAGTAAATGAATATATTCGCGGAAGACTGTTGTGAAGTTTTCATCCACTATTTAGTATACATTTTGAGGAGATGATCATTTTAGTCATTAACAAAAACACACAAACAAAGCACACGAATAATGCACACTTCGCACATAAAAAACCAACTCATCATAACTCGTATACTAATTTTTTCTTAGTCGCTTATACAGATCAAAATTACGATACTGAAGGTGCGAAAAGCTTCTCCTTCGACGAAGAGAGTGTACGGAAGGGCTTCATACGCAAAGTCTATTCGATATTAATGGTATGCGATACATGCGTCACTTATTTGGAAATTTAATTGAGATATTTTCTTTTCAGGTGCAATTGCTCATCACTTTCGGCATTATCACGATCTTTGTATACGTAGATGCAGTCAAGGATTGGGTTCACAAGACATCATGGATATTTTGGGTGGCGTTGGCAGTGCTTTTGGTAACCATGATATGCATGGCCTGCTGTGAAAGCGTACGCCGTCAAACACCGTTAAATTTTATATTTCTACTTCTATTCACATTGGCCGAGTCTTTTCTACTTAGTGTAACAGCCACATACTATGCCGCCAACGAGGTAAGGGAACTTTGATTTTAACATTTCGAAAATGATAGACATGTATGTGTTTAGGTTATGATGGCGGTTGGCATCACAGCCGCTGTATGTCTTGCTTTGACACTGTTCGCTTTCCAAACGAAATGGGACTTCACCATGTGTGGTGGCATTTTATTGGTGGCCATCGTTGTGTTCCTCATTTTTGGTATTGTGGCGATTTTCATACCCGGCAAAGTGATAACCCTTGTGTACTCATCAATTGGTGCATTAATCTTCTCTATCTATCTGATCTACGATACACAGCTGATGATGGGCGGCAAGCATAAGTATGCCATTAGTCCAGAGGAGTACATCTTCGCGGCGCTCAATCTTTACCTAGATATCATAAATATCTTCATGTATATATTGGCTATTATTGGCGTGGCCCACAAATAAATGGTCAACTTGAGTTCACATAATAGATATTTTTTATTTAAGGAAAAGTAATTTGTGTGCAATAGAACAAACACTTTAAAACAAACATTTTAATTAAATTTAAAAAATTTATCCAGAAAGTTATTTACTTTGATAGCAATTTAAAGATCAAGATGATATCATCTACAGGCAATTTACCCCATCTCACATTAAACGTTCAGTTACGTAAATTATTCTGCAGTTAACTCTAATTGAAATGTTATGTTTTCAACAAAATCGTTGAAAATGTAGCAGAAGTATTTTTTATGAACTTCTACTTTATTATTTAGCATTCAACGAAAGTCGACAATTTTTCTCATGTGAGTCATCCATCCACCACTGTTAATGATATCGAAAAAATAACGAAAAATAGTGCTTTAAAATCACCGACATAACCTCTCTATCTCTTATGGATAGACTCAACACGTTTTCGTTCATGTTATACCACAGACATGAACTCTCCGCACTGCTCCAAAAATAAATCATAGGAGTTTATAGTACTTACATAATGAAAGCATGTTCGTATGTAATTATTAGAAACTTAAGTTCATCAATGACGATTGGAAAACAGTTCAAAATATGTAAATAAATCAAGAAGTATTGGAAGTTTCTGACAGCACATTCATCTTTCCTTCAACATTTTGTTTGACGAAAACGAGTTGAGGAACTCGGAAAGAAAATTAGTCACAACTTCCGATAATATACAGATTGTTTGCATGAGTCATCAAAATTTATTAACCAAAATGCAAAGACGCGATTTAGAAAGTTTGACCTTTGAAGATTTCGACGACAAATACGTACGGCATGCTTTCATCACGAAGGTGTTCGGTATTATTGCGGTGAGTATGAATAATGAATAATGATGAAATACGATGGTAAAATCACTTCCGAACCAATGATATGCGCCAATAAAATGATTACAGATTCAACTTCTCATAACATTCGGAATTATCTTCGCGTTCGTTTACGTAGATGCAATACAGGATTTCGTGGTCGAACGTCCTTGGCTGATGTGGGTGGCATTGGGTTGCATTGTCGGTATCATGATACCGATCGCATGCTGTGAAGGCGTTCGTCGCAGCTTTCCCCTAAATTTCGTACTACTTATACTCTTTACGTTAGCCGAATCATTTTTGCTAGGTTGTATTGCCATCAGGTACTCGCCGGATACGGTTAGTATTCTATAGCATAAACGATGCACTTGCATATCAAGCGCTATAATACAATTTTCCAACATTTCAACACAGGTCTTATATTCGCTGGGCATAACGACGCTCGTTGTTCTTGTGCTCACCGTGTTTGCCATGCAAACCGCCATAGACTTTACCGCCTGTGGCGCCATCCTTTTAGTTGGCTCAATTATTTTACTTATAATCGGACTCGTAGCCATATTTGTACCTTCGCGCACGCTTTTGATAGTTTACTGCTCCCTTGGAATTCTCATATTCTCTTTCTATCTGATCTTTGATATACAAATGATGTTAGGCGGTCAACATCGGTACGCGATCAGTCCAGAAGATTATATATTTGCAGCGCTTAGTATTTACATCGATATCGTCACAATATTCATGTATATACTAAGCCTAATGGGACTCGTAGACAGCTGAATGAAAAAATACAACAATGCACAGGAGTTTGGAATCACCTACTACTAATCATTTTATATATTTGTGAACTTATTTTCTTGAATATTACTTTTATAATGTTTAATTTATATAAATATATTTAACTAATAAAAAATACTGGTGTTTTAGTTCTATATGTACCTTCTGCTTTACCCCGTTGTTCTCTCCGTGACCCCTGTTGCTGGTAAATCTTTAATGATGAGATTGTGATGTATTTCTGGCTTATTTTAATCGATGGAGTGCAGCATTGTTTTGAGTACAGGAATATAAAAAAATAAGCAGAAATTCCATTAGAAATACTAAAAACTTTTTCGACTACCCAATACATTGCTATTATGAAGTGAAATTCATATAATTCTATGTAGGATTATCAATATTCTGTGAGAAAAAACATTAGTTATCTCGTAATAAACACAATGTTTGTCTAACATGCACACATACTAGTTAAATGAATACCTTCGTTATGGAACTAATAATAATACAAGCCTAAGTGAGTGTAATGTCTTATTGTATTTTTCCAGCTGTCTACGTTCAAATTATCCGACATATACTAACAAATATACATGAGTTTGGAAAATGAAAATACCTAATCATTTAAATGCCATGCTTTGTATTGCAAATAAAAAAAATTCATAAAAAGTATTCGCAGCAACCCAGTAGCTGATTGAGGTTTTGGTTTTCGCAACAAAAAAGAAATAAATTCAAAAATCAAGGTGTATTTCTAGTTTTCTAGCTGCAAGGTTCTTCTGGATCTGAGTGGAACGTAAAATTGGCTTTGAAGTACTAGCTCTTGACACAGTTCATTTCGCCGCATTTATAGTGGGCCTGTCCATCGCAGAATTCGTGAAATGATCGGGATTAATAGTAACCATTAAAATCTTTGTAAGCTAAAACACTATCGATTTGTGAAGATTTAGGGATCCACAGCCAGGATTTTGCGTATCACAAACGACCAGCGTGCACAACTGTCCAAGGGGTATCCAGCGCTTGATTTGATATGAGAATTAATCCTACGATCCAATCACATCTAACATAACTTCACCTCTAACTTCTATCAATTTTTTTTAAAGAAATTTACGTATATTTATAAGTTGAAGACTTTAAGAAAGAAGTAATCCAATATGATGACCACACCATGATATTTATTAACGCCAGTAATAACATGAATACCCTGGTCTGACTCAAGCTAATCAAAATATTTTGAAGCATGATGGAACTCCCGACAACACTACCGAAGAAACCAAGTAATAGCACTAGTTTTATATCAACCCTATTAAGAAGATTTAGTCTTATGAGGGGTTATGCATGGTCCTATACATACATACTTATATGTACATAACCATGCAAACCAGAAACCATGTGGTCTTTGAGTCTCCCATTGGGACAGAGACCTTGACAGCGCTATGGTGGCCAATTAATTAAACAGGCTAGTGCCCATAATGTAATTATGACCAATTGAAATTGTGAATCAAAACAACCACAAATAAAGTCGACCGGGCAACTAAGGCGTCACACATTTAGAAGACGAACAAATCGACGTTCATAAAATCGTCCATCGCCATCACCAGCAATGCAACCAAACATAGCGACCAGCGACTCATAAAATTATGAATTTACAAAATATTTGGGGCTGCCAATTGATGAGCATTCTCCCCATTAACTTGGGTTGAGTCGCGCGCGCCTTCAGTTCCAAGTGGGCTTTTGTGTCGCGCATAGTTCGGTTTGTGGCGCAATCATTTTGGGTAGCCCTCTACTTAAGAAGTTATGAAAATTTGTTCAACCGTCTGATTATCATACCACCCATGGATTTTGATGAAGTACTTAAAGAGGTCGGATCCTTTGGTTTGTACCAAAAAATTATTATTTGTTCGGTACTGCTGCCTGCCGCGCTACCTTGTGCCTTCCACGCTTACAGGTGAATTAGAAAGTGGCCGTAGAACTTTTATAACAAATAAACTACCTAAATCCACAGCCAATTATTTATTGCAGCGTCGCCGAAACACTGGTGCCGTGTACCCGAACTGGAACCATGGGCGCAGGACTACGGGATGTTGGTGAAAAATCTTAGCATACCATTGGGTGCTTCAAATAACAGCGTTGAATACGAAAGTTGCCAAATGTACAATCGTAACTACTCGGATATTGTGCGGTACATGGAATATCGTACGCCTATTGAGTTGCAACAGGATAAGGTCTGGCAGATAGGTAATCCAGGTCATGGGCAGATACAAGCATGTCAACATGGCTGGTATTACGATCGTAACATGTACACCAGCACAGTGGTTACGGAGGTAATATTTTATACGTTGTATCTAGTATCGGGTTACTAAGTATTACACTACTATTTGTTGATCCATCTAGTGGAACCTTGTTTGCGATCAGAGCTACTTGGTCACGCTCGCTTTGGTTTTGTTTGGTGTTGGAGGTTTGATTGGCAACTATATGTTCGGCTATTTGCAAGATATGTGGGGACGACGTCCTTCCTTCTATGTATACCTTATCATAGAAATTGTCGCATGCGCGGCTAGTGCCTTCGCATGGAACTACTACTCATGGTTGGGTATGCGTTTCGTGGTGGGTCTTACCGTGCCAGCCATACTTGCAAGTCCTTATGT
Organism: Bactrocera latifrons; assembly: GCF_001853355.1. Classification (NCBI taxonomy): domain Eukaryota; kingdom Metazoa; phylum Arthropoda; class Insecta; order Diptera; family Tephritidae; genus Bactrocera; species Bactrocera latifrons. The sequence goes on along the minus strand of NW_017534564.1, from coordinate 320,169 downwards.
TTTAGGTAGGATATTGCACATAAGTCATTTTGTTACTCTATATTTATATGATTCCCAATAGCTATCGAACTGGTTGGTCCTGACAGACGCGTCTTCTGTACAATAGTCTCCAATATTGCTTACTCGTGTGGTCTAGTACTATTGGCTGGTATAGTCTATCTTATAAGGGATTGGCGCTTTCTCACACTAACTGTCTCACTCCCTTTATTATTGCTGTTTTCCTGCTACTTCGTGCTACCCGAGTCGCCACGTTGGCTGATTGCAGTGGGTAAGACGCAAGAAGCGGCACGTATTTTGAAAACCATAGCTCGGGTCAACGGTCATAATATTCCGCCAGATTTCGTAAAAATTATGCAACAAAAACTACAACAAACAGATGCGGCAATGAGAGGAGAATCTGAGTCATCTTATGGCATTTTGGACTTGTTTCGCACTCCGAATATGCGTCGCAAAACTTTAATTATCACGCTAATTTGGTTTGCAAACACCAGTGTCTATGTCGGATTAAGCTATTATGCACCAGCTCTGGGTGGCGATGAGATATGGAATTTTTTCCTGGCCGGTGTTGTAGAATTGCCCACTTATTTTATTTTGGGGCCAGGTTTAAGCTACTTTGGACGGCGCTGGATACTTTGCATTTCTATGTTGGTGGGTGGTGTTGCCTGTGTATTGACGTTATTATATGATGAGCAGCCAGAGGTAATGTTGTTGCTATACTGTGTCGGTAAGATGGGAATTTCGTCGGCATTTGTTGTGCTTCCGCTTCTCGCCTCTGAACTCTACCCAACAGTAGTGCGTGGCCTAGGTATGAGTTTCAGTTCGGTTGTTGCGATGATCGGACCGATTGTCATACCCATTATTAATCACATGGTAAGTACTATGAGCAAAGCTTCTTTGCCAAATCGATTCAACATTTTCAGCGCTTTTAATCCTTTAAGGGCCAACATATGCTTGTTCTACCGTTAATTATAATGGGCACGCTATTAATAATCGGTGGTTTGGCGAGTCTGTTTCTACCAGAAACGCGAGGTAAAAATTTACCACAAACCATTGAGGAGGGTGAAGCGGTACCGTTGAGTTTCTTCAATTGTGTTTGCTGTTGTTGTTGTACAAAAACACCACGTAGCCCCGATTTGAATAACTCGGCTTTAGTAGCGAAATATAAGCGGCAGCGTGAGCGAGAGCAAATAGGACGAGGACGACGCCAGCCAATAACAGTTTGCAGTATTTGCAAGAACGAAATCAAGGAAACGTGACAAAACCATTCATAAGTACCAAATAGGAGTATTATTATTACCATAATCTTAAGAGTAATGAAGCTGTTCGAATTTGACAAATCATAATAAAAGTATTTTCCGTTGCTTGAGCAAGTTCAAAAGACAATAAATACATAATTAGTACTTGCTGTCCTGTTTAAACACTCACTAGAAAAGATAATAGTAATGTTGTTGTTCTTCTTTTGATGTAATCTATGATCAAGTAATATGTGTAGCTCAGAGGTCATAAGGAGGTAAACAAGCAGACTTTATAAATTTCTGGTTGTCCCGATTCAATAAATTTCATATTTATAGAAACATAATAAAACAACGCAGAAGGTAACCCTTATCATCTCCAATATACCCATAAAAATTAAAAGTATCGATTAACGAGATTTGATGTGAGGAACACTGCTACTCGCGACAGACTGCAGCAGAACGACAGTGAACTGAAAATGGCGTTCTGAATCCTACTACATGAACGTTTGTGAGAGGGCAACAACATAACAATGGCCGGCATGTACACAAAACAACGCAGTTGTAAATTTTGCATGTACACAATTTCGTTGTGGCCATACTAATACCTCGCACTTCAATGAAATTTTAATATTTTGTTCAAAGTGATATTTTTAAGCAAAATATAAGTAAATAGGTAAGCTATTTTATGCTTTTATTTGTAAAATAACATCAGGTTTGTTAGATCACCACTCTACCTCATCTCTCTATCTTCCATTCTACTGTCAACTTTACTGTCGTCCTACTGTCGTTGGCAAATATAGGATAAAATTGAAGTTAGCGAGAACGACAACTATCGGCCTGCCGTCGTGTAGTCGTGCAGCTGTCAAAATATGTCTGTCCATAAGAACGTGTGTATTTTAATATTTGACAGATGTCGTTTGCAGTTCTTCGCGAGCATTGTATTCCACACATGAGAAGTCTCTATCCTATTTTGGTAAACATCAACTTAACACAATACTAACAAAATACAAACACATGGTGGAACGTCAAAAATGCCCGACAATATTCAGTCTACCATGAAAGATTTACCGGAAAATAATATCGATGATATAGAGGATCTCATATCAGAAGACGACGTAAAACCGCGAGATCGTTATAGAAATAAGAAAAGTGTTTCTGTACGTCCTAAAAAGCGCGGACAAATTATTGTTACTGACTACAATGGGGAATCGGCGAAGCCCCAGTTACCAGAAAGAAAAGTTTATGAGAGTGTCATACCAGGAACTCAGACCGTTTACGTAAAAACCTGGGGATGTGCGCACAATAATTCTGATTCTGAGTACATGGCTGGTCAATTGGCTGCGTACGGTTACAATTTAACAAATCAAAAAGAAAATGCGGATCTCTGGTTACTTAACAGTTGTACGGTAAAGAATCCTTCAGAAGATACATTTCGAAATGAAATACAGTCTGGCATGGCCAACGGAAAGCACGTTGTTGTAGCTGGCTGCGTCCCGCAAGGTGCACCCAAATCGGATTATTTACATGGTCTATCTGTGATAGGAGTGCAGCAAATTGATCGGGTTGTTGAAGTAGTGGAAGAAACATTGAAGGGTCATAGTGTGCGTTTATTACAGAACAAAAAAGAACATGGCAAACGGGTTGCCGGTGCACGATTAGCACTACCAAAAGTGCGAAAGAATCCTTTAATTGAAATAATACCCATTAACACTGGTTGCCTTAATCAATGCACTTACTGCAAAACTAAACATGCTCGTGGTGATCTTGTTAGTTATCCTCCACAAGAGATTGTTGATCGAGCAATTCAAGCTTTTGCTGAAGGTTGTTGCGAAATCTGGTTAACATCGGAGGATACCGGAGCTTACGGAAGAGACATTGGGTCATCATTACCTGAACTTTTATGGCAGTTAGTTGAAGTTATACCAGAACATTGTATGCTGCGTGTGGGCATGACCAATCCACCTTATATACTAGAGCACCTTGAGGAAATTGCAAAGGCGCTGAATCATCCAAGGGTCTATGCATTTATGCATGTTCCAGTGCAAAGTGGAAGCGATTCAGTTTTAGGCGAAATGAAACGCGAATATTGTCGAAACGAATTTGAGCATGTAGTAGACTTCCTGCGTAGTCGTGTTCCTGGCGTAACAATTGCCACAGACATAATTTGTGGTTTTCCAACTGAAACGGAAGAAGATTTCGAGGAGACAATGGAAATGTGCGCCAAATATCGTTTTCCTAGCCTCTTTATAAATCAATTCTTTCCACGTCCCGGTACACCTGCAGCCAAGATGGAACGGATACCAGCATATCTGGTGAAGAAGCGAACCAAACGATTAACGGATTTATTTAACAGCTATTCACCATATGATGGCCGCAAAGGCGAACTGTACACTGTCTTGGTAACAGAAATATCACATGACAAGCAACATTATGTTGGGCACAATAAAAACTATGAACAAATATTGTTGCCTATGCGAGAAAATTTACTTGGTACTGCAGTACGAGTACGGATAACCGATACCAGTAAATTCAGTATGATGGCCGAAATAATAGATGATGAATCTGAATGGACTCGGTGTGCTGTAAAACAGGAAAATAATGGTGAGATTCAAAATGGCAAAATTACCTCACATTCGCAGGATAAAAATGAGGATATCATAAAGAAATATGTTGGATTTGGGCTGATATTCTTGTTTGTAGCTTTAATTATACAGATGTTGTCGAAATTTTTGTAGAAATTAATACAAGAATAAAGAGTAGTGATATTGAGTCAATACACTTAAATTACATCCAATTTAAATTTGTTAGTGTTTCATTAGATAGCTAAAATTTGAGTGATAGTCAAAGAGCACGTAGTAAAAAAATTCCAGTACCATTCAAATTACTTTTCTTTATTTTATTAAATTAATTTTTTTTTAAATCTAAATAGTTAAAGGTAGTCATCAGAAGGTTCAGTACCGAAATAACGATCGCCGAAATTACCAATACCGGGTATCACGTAGAACTTATCATTTACTTCAGGGTCCAGTGCAGATGTCACGATTTTTACTTTTGGAAAAGCATACGCAATCGAATGAACACCGATTTCAGCCATCAACAAAGAAGCTAATATTATATTCTCCTCTGGTACATCATGATCAAGCAAAACGCGTAAAGCCATCATAGCAGCAGCACCTGTAGCCACTGTGGCATCCATTAGAATGACTTTGTAATCCTTGATATCTTTAGGTAATCGCAAATAGTATAACTCTGGTTCACCAGTGTTACGATTAGTTTGTATAAGAATTTTGCCGATACGTATATCTTTGCAAACATCACATATAGCCTGTTCCATTGTTTCGCCAGCACGCAATATAGATACGCCACATATTTTACGAGAACCCATGCGTTTTCCTAAAATATTAAAAGTAAATTATGTTAGTTCCAAATATTTGATAATGATATTGCGAGTGCTTCAAGTACGATTAGCTTACCTTCGTAGAGCACGCCTTGTGGTGTTTCCACAGTCGTTGTTTTAAATGGGAAAAGGCTTAATGCATATTCAATAACCAGACGTATAAGACGTTTAGAATAGAATATGAATTCATCTCTGGAAGTGCTACGACAACGTATAAAAGTATGCAGTCCTTTGATTTGTGGTGTTGGTGGCAGTAGATGTAGCGACTCTGGCATTGGTTGATCTTTATAGGAATTCACTAATGTTTCACGCAACTTAAAGCCACGCTAAATGAAAAAAATATATATATTTTATTAGACATATTTAATTATGTGCACAAATAACTAACCAATTGTAATTGTGTATGCACATGTTGCACGATAAGATGTATGGCTACTTTATTTTCGCCGCCGCGTGGCACGATAATATCAGCATGAGCCATTGTTGGCGCTATATAATTGGCGTAAGAAGGTTTCACCATGGTTAAATACTGCTTAAGCACACCACTGAGATCGCGCCCACGTTGTGAAATGTCTCTGTGAAAAGAATTTTTATTTTCTTCATAACAATCATTTCCGTTTTAAGCATACATAATGGTAAATTGAAATGTATAATTTATTATATTCCAATATATGAAAGCATATGCATTTATACATACAAATATGTTGCTAAGATTTACTTGAGTGTCCAGCACATGGACACAATGAAAAATGTAATACATTCCAAAAAAAAAAAACAATTCGCAGCGTCATACTGACTATTTTAATATTTCCTTGAGAGTGTGGCAATCTTGTTAAGTTGTAGTAGGAGATACAATCATTTTATGAACAAACCTGTAACAAGCCATCCAATATGTTTCAGAAATATAAATACGGCAAAACTACGTCATGCATAAAAGCTGGCTTATAAATTATTATTATTATTTTTAATACCTTGAACAGGGTAACATTCAGAAAGAAATGTGGGAGACCCTATAAAATGTATACACGGATATAAGGGATCAGCGTGACGAGCTGAACCAAGTTAGCCATGTCCGCTACATCTCTAAGTGTTTATGATATCGATCTGAAATCTCGCACACATCATTTTGTTCCGAAGAAGCTGCTTATTTCTCGGGATCGCCGATATTAGACCACCATAGCGTATAGCTGGTATACAAACTGAACTATCAAAATCAAGTTTTTAGATGGACACCTTTTTTATTTGTTGAGATATATTCACATATGTTTTCATGGATTATTGCTCTAAACAACGATTAAATTTCCGAAAAAAATTTTCAAATTGGACAACTACATCACATAGCTGCTAACAAGATAAAATACTTGTGAAGAAACTTCTGTATTTGTGAAGGTTATTCTAGCTTCGGTATAGCCGTTTTTTCTTGTTATATGTATAAATGCATATATGGGGCACAGAGTATTGTCTTCAAATCGTGTACATTTCAATTGTGCTCACCTCTTTAGACGCCTTGCTAAACGTATATCTGCATCGGTGTCTACAAATACTTTCATATCTAAGAGTTTAAGTATTTCTGGGCTGTGAAATGCTAAAATACCCTCAAAAATAATGACATTAGCGCCATACATAGTTTTCTGTAAGATATTAAATATGAACTTAGACGTTGAAAAGTAGATGTAAAAAATTACTACTCACAGTCTTTGATTCACGTGAATGTGTTACAAAATTATATATGGGCACTTCCACCATGCGGCCCTCTTTTAGTTTCGTTAACACCTCCACCAATAAGTCTATATCGAATGCGTCTGGATGATCGAAATTGTATTCGTTCAATAACGCCTGTTCATGTTGTTTCTCTGTTAATATCTGTACAAATTAAAGTATATATATTTTAAATAAGCTCATAGGAGTAACTTTAATATTATAATTGCCTTGTAGAAACAATCCATGGAAAGCAATGTCACCCATGGTACGCTTAAGCTCTCGATGATTTTTTGTGCAACTGTTGTTTTACCGGATGCGCTGCCACCGCAAACTCCTGCGCAAGACATAAATTTCATTGTCACATTAAATTCTTATAATTTCTATATTGATTTATAACTGATAAAGCATGCATAGCACTGCTATTTTATAGTCTACAATTTAATGCTATTCGAATCAGCTAACGTTCCCATCTGAACTCACCAATAACAAATGGTTCTACCTGCTGACCGGCACAATTGTACCATGGTGGACGTCCAGCTGTATAAATAGTACGGTTATTGGCACGGATTATGCACTCTGCCGGATTGGCGGTGGTCGATTGACTATTAACTGAAGTAGTGCGTTGGCGGCGCGCCGGTCGTGACGGAGTAGTACGTGCTGGTGACTCCAATGAATTAGATAACACTATTCGACCGGGCACAGTGGTAGGTGAGGCGGGGCAACAATAATCCCCATTACCAATGTCCACATATAAATTTGGATCAACATAAAGTTGCTCCGTTAAGTCTGAACGATCATCACTGAAATTGGAATGATAAATATAAAAAAGTTTCTTAAGCACAAATTTACATTAACTAACACAATATGCATTGCAATGACGAGATAATTCGAAAGGATAGAATATAAAAACATTACATATTTGGAATACCAACACCTTAAATTAAGCAGATGGTTCTGATTATTAAACGAATATGACAAATTTCTACCTGATTACTTCAAATGCGCACAGTAAGCAAAGTTTCCAATTGATATAGAGCTTTCAAGATGTCCATGCCATTGATAAAGAAATAAATTCTGCTTGTCTAATATAGAATTGTCAAACAATTATTTTATGCACCAATTACCTTACATTTTCACTGTTTATTAGACCGTTAACCAAGTTTTTCAAAACAAAAAGAAAAAAACCTATTGATGGAAATGAAATTTAAATATCTGAAAACTATTATTTTATGCATTACTCAAATCAGTTCGAAAAATAATTATTTTTACATTATTAAAATCAAACAAGAAAAAAAAATTAACTTCGGCTGCATCGAAGCCATAATACCCTTCATAAGTGCATTTTATAAAAGTTTATAGAAAGATATTTATTTCGTTTTTAATCAGTATCTGTATGACAGTTACATATATGCTTTAGTTGATCTGAACATTTTCTTGAGAGAAGATACTTTGTCAAATTGAGAATTTTTCCATCAATGACTACATTTTCAGTTTGTATTACAGCGACCAGCAAGAGTGGTACAATATCAGAGGTTCCGACGAATGGGCAACGTCTTGGGGAGAAAAGAACAACGTAAAATTATTATTAATTATTACTATACCGAGATACAACAAATGACAATACTAATAACGCTCAAACATATCGCTAACACCTCATAAGCTTTATGGAGTAATTTATATGAGCCGGTTTGTAAATATGTACATACATCATATGTCACGATTGAACACGTAATTCTTGCAAATATAGGCATATGTTTTTCAACATACCCATGACTGACATATTCAGAATTTATTTTGAAAACGCAATTGAATGTAGAGCATTAACTTTTGTCCTACGTGATTCTCTTATTTGAATATAAATATCTATGTGAATGTTGATAATAATCTATATTGACATACACAACAAATGAAATTGGACGACCACATAAAAATACACAAATCGAAACGAATTATGTGGATGTCTGAATTACATATGTATGTTACCTCTCATATAATCAATATCTATGTCAAGTTATAATAATTACATAAAAATGGTTTGGTTTATTAAAATATGAATATATAATATAAAACTCAAATATTTAATTTTTTTTAATTACAACAAATATATTTTTACAGAATATTTATATGCAGTAAAGTGGTTTCACAAGATTATTTTATTTAATTTGCATTAATTCAGCCGATGTTTGATTTGAATTTTAATTAAAATATACTCTGAGGGACATAAAAAACATTTATTGTTGTTTTTATTATTGAATTGCATGATTGGTTCAATTTACCGGCATATATAGTATCATCAACAACATGTGCATTGGCATCCTCTCACATGTGCTTTTGCCGTTTTTCGTTTCAAGTGTATTTATAGAATTGTCCACAAAGGGATATCGCAGATTCTATTTGACCAACGAAAGCAAGATCAAACATAAACTGCCGCATTGCTTACAAAAAAATGCATGATAATGTTTAAGTTATAACCTCACAAAGATTTTGCTTGCATTCGTTAATGTGTCCATACAAACAAGAAAATTTGCCAACGCTAACAATAATTAATTAATGATACGATGCTAATAAAACTTTCACATATAAAAAATTCTGTCTTCAAGCAACTGCTGTGTCAACTCAAACTCAACAACGCTTTAATATATTTTATGTTCAAAACCGTTGGTAGTATTTAGTGATTTATCTATCTAATTAAAAACCTAAAATATCTTAAAAAACTCATAATTATTCTTCATCTGTTGATATCTTCAAAGGATTTATGAAGACAAATACTAACAAGTCAACATGCAAACATACAATGTCTACAAATACATCAAATGAGAATATGAACAAAAGATGTTACTTTCTTTTATGTAAACTTTTACCACAGAATTTTATGTAAATATAAAATATGTAAACTAAAGAGAAAACAAATATTTGTGCAAACTACGTATGTTTCTTAAAATAATTGATGAAATAAAAAACCAAATATCCAAATATACTAGAGAAATATTTTCAATATGAATATATATGGTGAAATTTTAAAATTACATGAGACTACCAATGCCGCTATCGGCGGTGCACGAAATATGTGATGAAGTTGACGAAGAAGATGACGACGTGGATGATTTAGACACTGATGCAGTAGATATTGTTACTGACGGTAGTTTTTTAACAGGCTCCTCGATGAGGGGCATCTCCGTCTCGTTGTCAATTTTCTTCAAGATATCACTTTTGCATACTATTCCATTGTGTGGCATAGTCACTTCTCCACTCATGATGTTTCAAAAACTAGGAGACAAAAAAAACAAGCGATCTCGCCACAATATAGAATATTCACCGGTCTTAGAGAAAATCTTTATGCGCACAGTGAATACAAATCCAAAACTTATGCACTGCACAGCGAAAAGCTGGAGAAAAATTAAATTTTATTTCGATGTATGTAAATCATAAGGCAGTATGCCAGTACAGTATTTATGAATGCAATATTATAATCAAATTCATGTTTTTCGACCGAATGTGGTAAGTTTTTCTACACACTAATTAACTACACGTCTTATTTTATCCAGATTAAAGTGAATCGGAAGCTAAAATAACCCGCCGCGTCTTGCACTGTGTCAGCCAGTCTGGCTGATTGCACAAATGTACTATATATGTACTTATGTAGATGCAGTTTCTTTGTATAGGATTAGTGTTTTATTAACGCGAAACAGGAAACCAGATTTATATGATTTTGTCAAGGTAGTTATGTTTAAATTGCATTTATTTTGTATACTTTTCATTAATAAATTCTAATATTGTGCCGCTGAATCGTTTATTGCGCACTGAATGCTTGCCTTGCACAAACAGTGACAGCAATTAAAACAAAAACAACAAGAGTGAATTTAGATACTGTATCCATATATGTATGTAGTTATGTGTTTGCCGATCACTTTGTTAAAATAAATTTGTTCACTTTTAAGCACAGCGATTGGTAATTACCTATCGGAGCTGGCCGAGCTGGAAGGGTAAAATTTAACTTGTTTTCCCTGTGTGGACGAAGATACCGACATTTCTTTTGCAATTCGGCACGCGGTACGATTCACACAGAATAAATAAAGAAAATGGTTTTATCTGAAAGTTGTGGCAATGCCAGATCACGTCAAAATTCATACTAATTTTTAAATACGAGCATTAACGGTATTACGCTTATATTTCTGTTAGTTTCAATAATAATCAAAGTGTGTTTCACTTAATTTAAATATCGATATACATTTTTAGGAACTCATTTGTATACAAGCTTTGTTGAGAAAGATATTCAATTTTTTTCTGTATTTCAACAAATTTTATTTTTATTTCATTAGTATTTAATAAGCTAATAATTAATAAATTCATATTTTACGTGTATTATGACGACGATGTGTAAAAATAACAACAAAACGGAAAAGGAAATCAATTTGATCACGGACTCAAATTCTGATTTTAATCACTGATTTCAGTTTCGGTGGAAGCGTACTGTTATGTTTATGAATCAATTTGCAACATTATCTTTTTGACAGAACTGTCAAATTTCAGTTATGTGAGAATGAAATACTTTAGCGGATTTTCTACTGTTCGGAATTAAAAAGTCGTACACAAAAACTTTGTATTAACGTTTTCCATCCAATAATTTTTATTATACTTCAATTCAGTTAATAATTGTGTAGGTTTTAATCAGGTGGTTTTATATTCGGAGTAAGCAATGTAGTTTGAAATGGTGCTGCAAAAAGTTAATCATCAGAAGATAGCTGATATCAAGTGCTGGGTGTAGTTTACGGAACGGTGTGAGAAACGGACAAATTTTGCACAAAATTATTTTTAATTTCTCTCAAATGGAAAATTAGGCACCAGTGTTTGTTAAATAGACCGCAAAAATGGCTTACATTAACGTTGTAGAATGGACGACAGACCAAGTGACCGACTGGCTGAAGGGTAAGGCTATAAAATTATATGGTAAACAAAAGTATTGTTACATTTGTGTTTAATATATTTGTAGCAAGAAATGCCACTCCCGATTCGTACATATACAATATCAATTAAAATTATTAAAATAATTTTGTAGGTTTAGATGAGTCAATGGAGCACTACATTAGATCTTTTACAAATAATGAAGTAGGTGGTCGCCAACTACTAAATCTACGCCCATATGAATTGGAACAACTGGGAATGTACTCTATTGGTCATCAGGAAATTGTTTTGGAAGCTGTTGAAAATTTGCGAAACTTCGTAAGTACACAAAAAACATTTTTATAGTCATAATAATCGGATTCATTGTGGTATTTTTAGTATTACAATTTAGATAAAGAAAATCTTCAATTTATGGCATTACATGTTGCTACGGCTGCACACAGCTTGCATCGACAGTTGGTTACGCATAGTGATTCATCCAAAATTGAAACACAAATTTTGAGTGATATTACGCGGACTATTGGTACTATAAAACCTCTGATAGGTTGGCTGGAACGCGCACCCTTTCAAGGCCAGGTTCAATTCACAGAAATATGTAAAAATTTACTACGTCTCGGGCTTGAAATGGCTACCATGGCGCAGAGAGATCGTTTCGTCGAACGTCCTGTAGATCAAATACGTGGGACAGCGGAGAAGCTTGAACGACTTGCCAATTACATTATACAAGATATATCAGATCCTATGCTTTTACAACCAGCTTCACTAAATCTCGTCACGGTAAAGAAGCGAGAGATGGATCCTGGCTTTGAGATTGAATCCAATTATCATGGTGTTCATAGGATTACTGAAATTAAGTATAATTCACCAGCGCATACTTCTGGAAAAATAGAATACGGTGACGAAATTGTGCAGATTAACTATCAGACAGTAGTAGGGTGGCAGGGTAAAACTGTTTGGCACCAACTACATGTATCTCCAACTGATGTGCTATTAACGTTGAAAAAGCGCCCAAAGCATACAAAAATATATGGTCAAATTTATATGCAACCTTACCGTTTACCGAGCAAAAAACGCACAGTTGGATCACGTTGGGGTGAAAACTTGCCGCCCGCAAGGACTGGTTTCCTAACTGTGCCTACTAATCAAGCTGCGTTTGAGCTTTTGTCGCTGAAGTCTGAAGAAAAAGCAGCCACAACTGCTTCGGATACAGAATCCAATTGCAGTGACACATCTTCACCTATAGAAACCAAGACATCAGAGAAACGTAGTCGTCTATATTACGAAAAACCCCGTACAGTATTACAACGTCGACATACAATCAGTGGTGACCTGAAATGCAGTAATGATCTGTTTCAACATCAAAAACCAAATGCCGGAATTGTATGCGATCCGTCGTCACCAAGTTTACGAGATAAATGCAAGTCATTCGGATTTGGTTTGGAGTTAACTTCACGGCCGAAAACCTGTATAGGTATGGGTGGCAAAAACGATGAAATACAAGATGTGTTCAACAAATCGAAAACCAATGCCGACAGCACAGAAAATGGTGAAAATTCTATTGAGCGATCAAAGCCAGGAGTGAGCAAAGTTGTGCGCTTCGATGCTAATATGAAATATGAAGACTATCCGGTGGATCAAAAATTTACTTGCAATGTTGAAAATACTATTTTAGAAACTTTTGAGCCAATACTCTTTGCGGATGAGGAGGATGAGGATGTGTTGGATATGCAACGTAATGCTGTGCGCGAAGACAAAGCCTCAGCACTGTCGCCGTCAACGCCAACAACGACACCAACCACACCCAAACCCCCGGCTCCATTGCCCGACGCAGCTACTGCAACTCAAGTTGTGGAAGCAGTAAACGCACCCATCGTAGCTCGTCGAGGTCGCCTAGACAAAAGCCATAGTACTCCAGCCTACGACAATACAGGTGTAGAGAGTGAAACACCACCCGCTATTGAGCCGCGAAAAGAGTTTCTACAGCAAACTCCTCCTGTGCCACCTCCCCGTCCACGTAAACAAAAAGACATGTCGCCGCAACCAGTACCACCACCCCCTCCTAAACCCCTGAGTCTGATGGGTACGACATTGCAATCCCCTGCAAACATTAAAAAACCTAATTCATCCCCTGTAAATGCAGAAGGATCTATCCATACTCAACTGCAATTACCCTTACCAGCAATCCCCGCAATGATGAATTCGCCGACAAATACGACCAGCGCCAATATTAATGTGCCGAATACTACAGGACAAGTCAACGAATTGCACACTCCAACAAAGAGTCGCACATTGTCGCTGAAGAAAAAACATAGTTTGGTCAATAAAAGACGCAATGTTAACCTGAAAGTACTTGGAACAGGTGATATACAAGGTCATTTGTACAGACGTACGAAAGATAGACGAGGCGTGACATTTTGGGCTCGCTTATATTTTGTTATGCTGAATACTATCCTTTACGGTTTCCGATCGAAGGAAGCAACAAAAGCCAGTTGTGTTATCTTTCTACCTGGATTTACGGTGTCACTAGCTAAGGTAAATATATAGTATAATCAATAACTTAGTTGATTATAATTGTCTTAATATGCGTTTTTTATATTCTCAGGAAGTGCATTCGAAGCCGCATGCCTTTAAAGTATATCACGCCGCAAAAACCTTCTATTTCGCGGTCGAGTCACAAGATGCGCTGAATCAGTGGGTGGAATTACTCAAACAAGCCACTTTGCACACACAACCTCCAAATTCGCACAACATGCGGCAACTCTCATCGGGCAGCGCAGCAGAAGACATCAACACGAAAGATTTGTTCTCCGAAACCGATAGTTCTGGCGAAGAAACTGAATCCTTAGTGTCTAGCAATTTATGCACGCCGTCACCGCAATCATCAGGAAAGGATATCATTGCTAATTTAACAGCCGCTACATCCACACCCAACACTTCCCAGCCGAAACAGGAACGTCGTTATTTGGGTTCACTGCGTAAGCTAACAAAGGGCACCCTGCCGTTCAAAAGCAGTATATCATCAAGTGAGAAGAAACATTCGAGTGACATTCCAGTGCCCACTGATCAGTATCGTAGTTATCGAAAAGTTCCCGGCGGCAGTTTTGGCCTGCAGATTGGCACCAATACTCCAGGCTACCATCACGATCTGTCATTTCAACTTCAGCCAAGTAATAATCCCCCTACATATGGTATGAATACTTCGCAGCCACAATTGGCGCCAACCGCGGCGCCACTTCCACCACTCCCCACTCACGAAGATTCAGATCGTAAACTTTCGCTGTCTTCAAGTCACGTCTCAATCGTAAGCAACGGTACAGATTTTTCAATCAACTCTTCTATGTTGTCTACAGCCTGCTTAGGACCGCCATCGTCACCGGCACCGGTGCCAGAGCGTAATATCACCTATTCCGCGCACCATCAATCACCTGGTGCGCTCAGTAATTCCACATCAACTTCAAGCATATCATCGAGATCAATGCGTAAAATACCATACAACTTCATACATGCGTCCAATCCAAATTTGGTTGAATTCGATTTCCAAACTTCAAAAACACTTGACTATTCACTGCCCAAAATAAACTCAGCCAATTCGTGGGATGCACATCATAATATACAGACCTTTATCACTTTAAAAGATTTAATGTTGCGTAAGCAGGAGGAGGAGGCCCAAGAGATGTATAACAATCGTGTGCTGCTAGGTGTCGAAAAGAAAGATATCCAACAGAATAGAGCTTGTGGCGGTGGCGGTGGTGGTGACTGCAATGACAGTTGTGCCGGCAGTATAAGTAGTAAACTGTCCAAAACTCAGAATCGTAGTTTACCGAAGACGCCCGATTACGAAATTAGTTTTAAACCGACCGATGAAGATATACGTCGCACTCGCACCAAGGAAGGTTTGAAACTACGTGACTTCGGTTATGAACTAATATACGGTGATGAACCGATTAGCGGTGGTGGTGTGCACACGGCGTCACGTCAAAATTCCAATATATCTACCGCAAGCGGCAATACCGACCACCACTCGGAGAGTAGCAGCATAATAAGTAGCAAGTCTCGTTCATTCGCTCTGCTTCCGCACAAAAGTAAGAAGCATTCAAGTAATAGCTGCTCATCTACTTCTTCAATTGCTGAGTTGGGCAGTGCGGGTGAAAAGCGTTCCGGAAGCATTAAAAAGAAGAGTAAAAGCGAGCGCATTTTTCAACAATTTCATAAGCATTCAACAAACAATAGCAGTGCCAACTCGGCAATGACCATGACTCTGCCATTAAATAAGCATAAAAATAGTCAACGCGATGCGGAATTATCCAGCGTAGTCTCTGGTTCAGGCATTAAGAAAAGTCATACCTATAACCATGATTTGAAAGAAAAAGCTGGTGCTAAATATGATGCTCATCGGAAAAATTCCGTACCGATTTTAACAAAGTTGAGTACAACTTTCGGAGTAGGCGGTAGCAATAGCGGTAATAATGCTTCGGGATCGATAAACAGTAGCATTTTGACGGCTAGCGGTGGTAAGGGTGGCAAAGAAAAACGTCTGTTAGGCTCGCCGCTGCTCCACCGCACCGTCTTTGGCACACAACATCATCATCGTCATCAGCAACAACATAATATGAGCGGCATTTCAATGCCAACCACACCAACATGCGCTGGTCGCGAATATGATCGGGAAATTTTCTCACAAATCATATTTCCAAAAGTGAATACCAGCCATCACCATCATCATCAACCCAATCACTATCAAGGTGATCGCACTGGTGCCAGCAACACGCGGCACGTTCATTTGACTACCTCACAAGCCAACGAAGTAATTACAGCCCCAGAAGATATCGCGCCACCGCCGCCGCATGAATCCCGTGATGGTAATGGCAATGGCAATAGAAGTCTGAAAGAGTTAAATTCAACTGCTGTGAATGCAGCGACAATCAACTCGCCAGAATATCCGCACATGGAGTGTCCGCCGGTATTCGAACCCGAAATATACTCATTAACCGATCCGCATGCTAGCCAAACCTTGCTATTACGTCGCAAAGATAGCGGTAGCAATGGTGTTGATAAGCAGTAATATCAATATCAATCACATAAGCTTATATGAATAGGAATATCCTATGTAAAGTAACCCAAGTTGTAACTGCTACGGTATAGTTACGAACGTCAAATAATAGTGTCTTCCCTTAGTTAGTTTTATGTTTTTTGATATTAAGTTCGACAGTCGTGTAAATTAATATTTTTGAACGTAGTCTTAGTCAAATAAAATACATATAATATTTTACGTATAACATACATACATATATCGATAAAGTATTCAAATGCTTTTTTCAATTTATTATTTTATTTTAGTTTTTTTTTTTTAATACAAAGTACCATAAGCAAAACAAATTTAATCTGAATGCATAAACGGTCGCTTCCCAAACGACTGAGCTGTTTCTTAAAACCCTACAGTGCGTTTATTTCACGCTCTACTTCCTCTTTAGAGAACATACGGAAATCTTCGTTTGGCTTCATTACCAACACTTCAACATTCTTTGATTCCAGTTTTTCTTCCATGACTTGTTTGAGTATAGACATGGCCAGCTTCGTCGCCTCTTGCAAGCTCATATCTTTGTGATATTCATCTTTCAATGTTTGTTGAGCCCCCTCACTACCAGAGCCTATGGCTTTGGCACCATAACGCACGTATGTCCCTGAAGGATCCATATGCCAAAGCTGCGGGACGCCTTCATTAATTCCAGCAAATAACATCGCAACACCAAATGGTCGACTCATTGCCGATCCGCCATCACTACTATCTCCAAACTGTATAGCCATTGCAGATACTGCTTGCGCGCAGGACTCAATTGGCATAGGTTCATTGTAGATAAACCAATAATTTTGGCATTCAACACGCGCACGATCAATTAATGTACGCGCATCAGCTGTCAGCCCGGATGTAACACATCCGATGTGTCGGTCTACTTGAACAATTTTCTCCACGCTGCTAGACACCATTAATTCAGATGTGCTTCGTTTCTCTGCAGCGAGTACCACTCCTAATATAAAGGAAATGCAATCACTTAGTAATTGATTAATTTATCATTTAAATGTACTTACCACTGCTGGTGCAGATACCAATGGCAGTAGATCCTAATTTAATGGCTTCAATAGCATATTCCACTTGGAATAGGCGCCCCTCTGGTGAAAATGTGTTTACACCACGATCGTATTCAGCGCGTGTTAAAAACATCTGCAAAATATTAAACAATTATTTATTTTGGATGTGTGAGATCTTGTTGTTTCTTGTCTTACAGCTAAGTTGAAATTTATAAATCCAGAGAAAATGAATTAATAATAATCGAATAAGCGGTGATGAAAATGACCAAACACTTTTGCCGTCTACAATGCTGTCAGCAGAAATGTCAAAAATTTGTGCTGCCAACAATTTTAAACAATTCTCAACGATTTGGTATAAAAGGTGTATTCACGATGCAGATGTTTTGACCGTTGTTTGAATAAATCGAATTGAGCAAGAATTTATGGTATATATTATATTAATGCAACTTCTGCTCTATGTAATATGTACAAAATATAATTGTAAAATTAATTAAAAATCAAAAAATCCCCTTTCCGTCCATAACCATTTTAGTTTCGGGATGCTATACTAAAATTTTCATAACAAATACAACTTAAATTAAAAGTTTTAAAGTATAAATTTTTTTATTTTTTTTTAAGCTTCTTCAACAAAATATATATATGTTTGTATTCACAGATTGTATTAACATTATGCATTATATGGGTGACTGAGATTTTTCCACGCCGATAAAATAAAGTGCAGCGCTCAATAGTCCCTTCTTTTGGACGGCGATCTTAAAAATTTTATCAGCGAAGCTTTTTGTTTTAGATAATTTGTCATTTGACGTATGTCAGCTGACCATTTGCGAACTCTACCTATGCAAACGTAGATTATTGATCAAAAAGTGGAAAAATGGCTTTGCATTCGGCAAGAGGAAAACTTATATCCGTTATTGGAGATGAAGTGAGTAAAGACGAGCATTTACAATATATATTTATTCCTAACTACCCATATTTCATTTTAGGACACTTGCGTAGGTTTTCTTCTGGGTGGAGTTGGTGAAATCAACAAGAACCGTCACCCCAATTTCATGGTCGTCGACAAGAGTAAGCTAAAAGTATTAAACAATTTTACATATAATAATATGTAATTTAATGGTGACTTAAACAGATACACCAGTGAGTGAAGTCGAAGATTGCTTTAGACGTTTTGTGAAGCGCGATGATATCGATATTATTTTGATTAACCAAAATTGCGCTGAACTCATACGTCACGTGATTGATGCACATACATCACCAGTACCCGCTGTGCTGGAAATCCCTTCAAAGGATCATCCATACGATGCTAGTAAAGATTCCATTCTTAGACGTGCAAGAGTAAGTTTCATTTCAAGCATTCGTCCCATACTTCATTATTAATGTATTTTTCTCTTCTAGGGCATGTTCAATCCTGAAGATTTGGTTTAAAATTTAAATAGAAACAAATGAAAAATATTTAAAAAAGCAAACTTTTCATTCACAACCCCAGTATTCCAAACTATTTTGTTGTCATTGAATATGTAGTAAGTTCTTTTGATTGTAAATAAATGCAATAATACATGTTAGTCGACTAATTGGTTCCAAGTTTATTTTGGTGTTATAATATATTTTGTATTATTTAGAAAATTTAATTTAAAAAAATGTTTCCTGACTCGTTCTTTACTGAGCACCTGACCTTAGCAAATCACCACCATGGCTCCCGGAAATTACGGAGTGTCTCCAAACTAACTTGTGATTTACTACAATCATCATCGGGCAATGGCTTTCTCTACGGCACTGCCTACAGTACGAAACTAAATAACACGACTTATCTTTTCGAGATGAAAATTCATAATTTAGTTGATCTGAAAAAAGATTCCAGTAGAATAGTTCAATATTTAGAAATTGAACTTCCCCGGAGGAAATTTTAAATTGGATGGAATAGTACAGTTTTCATTATATTTATGAATTGCATGAAAATTCTCCCAAGTAACGATTTCGCAATACCGGTAATGATTACGGTAGTACAGAGCTGAACCATAAAGTTATCAAATTGCTAACTTTGTTGTATGTGCATTTAGAACAAATCTTATGATATGGTTTTGTCACGCCCCCTTTCCATACTCTGAAAATCAGAAGAATTTGGCGTTATATTTGAGTTAGTGCCTGGCACAAAGAGTTTGATTTTGGGCAAAAAAAAAAAAAATTAATACGAATTACTAAGATATTTTTATTTTATTTTTTGGTAATTTTG
This sequence comes from Bactrocera latifrons, assembly GCF_001853355.1. Lineage (NCBI taxonomy): Eukaryota > Metazoa > Arthropoda > Insecta > Diptera > Tephritidae > Bactrocera > Bactrocera latifrons. The sequence continues at coordinate 300,617 of NW_017534564.1, read as the reverse complement.
TTATTATTACTTACTGTTACCAGTGAAGAAAATCTTAAAAAAAGAAAAGAATTATGATGGAAATAAATGGATAGATCATTAGCAAAGGATTAACATGACGTTAACCTTTCTTTGTAATATTTATAAAAATTTTAATTGGGAAAAAAGTTTAAATTTAATTATAAAAATTTACAATTTTATTATTTGTCCCATACTTTGTCCCTACCCATTCTTCATAGCAACTGCTGTTATAAAAATATGCCAAATGATAAGCGTTAAATAATGACGTTCCTTGTACATAAATATTTTGATTAAAAAAACCTGTGACCGTTTTTAAACTGAATGATTTCTTACCAGGTTTGTACTTATTTGTCACTATTATGGTCAAGGTTGACTTGAATTTCTAATCGGAGGCAGATTTGAAAAATAAACGTATTCGATTTGCTTTCTATAGGATAGTCAAAGCGTTGAACAACAAAGACTTGCTCATTTGTTCAAACATAATAAACAATACTTACTCGCATTTAAATATGAATGGACGCAAATAAATAAGCAAGCATAAAAAACTAATTTTCATTTCAGAAGGTCGCTGACCAAAATAAACTGCAGAGAAACATATTTACATACATATGTTGTACGAATGGACCTTGCGTCGAATATTGTAACGTATTTACATATTTATGTATGTATGTAAGCATATGTTTTGTTACTGCTAAGCCTGCATTGTGCATATGTGCATAATAAGTCTTAAGTGTGGTAGTGAATGCAGAATTGTCTTAAAGCGGGTTAGTGCGGCAAGGCGTTGCTTTCATATTATTTTGTTTTATGTTGTCGGCGTAAAGTCATCTGTAATGAAAGACTGCTCATAAAATTCACACACCCATAATGATGTAAGTTTTAAGTACAAATGTATATTCATAGATTGTAGTATATACATAAATGCATGTATCCATATATGATTATTTACCATTTGTGTTGGTGTAGTTTCAAAATCTTCGACAAATTGAGCTACCCACAAGCTATTAGACCTTTTTATATTTGAATTTTAATATAATAATCATTAATAATGTCGAAACCTCTGAATATGTAGTATTTCAATGCATTTTATATTTAAATAAAAAAAATTGTAAACTTCGGCACCGAACCTAACAATACCCTTCAAAGATACATTTCTTATGACGAAATCGGTCAACAGTTTTGCATCTTGATTTTGATCGGTCAGATTTTATGGCAGCTATATGCTATAGTGGTCAGATATAAAATATGTATTTAAAAATTGTAATGTTGCCTTTCTAAAATAATAATAATATAATGATAATAATAATAATGAGCAGCTCATTGAGAGGAAAGAATGTGGAAAAAATTTCAAAGGGATATCTGAAAAACTGAGGGGCTAGTTTGCCTTTATACCGTGAACATCCTTAAATTGTCACAGCTAGTCACGCTGTTCTCTTATATATTTATATGTATATACAGTATAGAGGTTCAACGTTTCCTAGTGGGTGTAACAAGCTCCATAGTATATCCTGTCCAGGGTATAAATAGTAAAAACATATAATTATTAAAGCAATTTATTTAATTTTTGGTTTACTGACGAACATACATACATATGTAAGTATATACATATATTACTATACATTATTTAATACTGCTAATTATATTTCTTCTGTTGTGGAACGGAATGTTAATAGCCTTCGTTTCGTGTTAGAAAATAATTACTTGTGAGGTATTGAATACAAAAACATATTTATGACTAAATGCACCAGAAGAGGTAATAAGGTTTGCTGAATCAATACCAATCACCTCATGATTTCAAAATTTCTATAATCTTTTTAAAAATAATTGATTTGTTATGTTGCTATGTAATTAGTAAGGCAGATTTTTATCTGCCATTTCGTGAATAAGGTAACATAATCCGTGTCCAAAATTTCACTTTAACTCTAACTTTAGTTTGAAGGACTAATTGCAATACACACTTCTTTTTTAATAGATGTTGCATCGAAATTTTCACCAATGTCGTTTTATTTTTTCCTATGATCAAATTTGATCCGGATCGACAGAAAAATACACTTTCATACATATAATTTTTAATAACGTCTCGAAAATAGGCTACTGCGCCAATACAATCAGTTAACGCTTAATCTAATTTTCTATACACTTGTTATAAGTCTTCTGTGCCTTCAACGAATTTTGATTCTTCCGTTTCAGCTTACTTTTGTAGCGTCATGCAGACAGTTTCGTCACCCTACTTCTCGTCTCTAGAGGTTACTCTGATTACGACTCTGGCGTTGGCTCGCGTCATACCCAAACTATTAATAAACATATGTTGAGTCAATACATAAGAGATGTTGAGATTCTCTGTTATCTCTCTGTTAACAACACGATACTGGCCACCAGTCCAGAGCAGTATGGAAGCTCAACTGGTAGTAGTTTCGGCTACGAAGTCTGACCGGAGACTTAATTCTGATACCACGGTGGTGGTGGCAAATGCGGGTAGAATTGACATTTTGTCTGTTCGATGTGGAGTTGCATTGCAACCGGGTGCCGGACACATAGTACGGCAGAGGTTTTAGATGGGCCTCGAACCCTACTAAGGTGGTTAGTGTGTCCATTCCAAACTGAAAATGCCAGGCATGATCAGGGCGCTGATCAACGCAATGATTTGATCCGTTGTACTTTTGAGTACCGTGGAGTAAGGCTGTCGTCAGCAGGCACCCAAAAAACTTTTCCGGTTGTTACCAACGCAATGATTTTCTAGCACTGCTTCCTTAACTTTTTAAATGTTATCATCATGTAGAGTTGTGGATGGAGAACTCTCTTCGATAGCACACAATTGAATACCTTGTGACATTAAAATATCTGTCTCTGTAATAAAGTAGACTCCCCAAAACACGAGCGATCACGTAGCCGAGTTTCGATTGGAAACACAAAACTCTAAGCGCCGTAAACAAACAGCGGTAAAACACACATTAAAGGACTTATGGAGTTCAAACTTCACAGGAACATAAAAAAGGTTGTACTAATCTACAAAAAAAAAAATATTTTTAGTCATCCGTTTTGCGCAGTCAAAATGAAACAGTCCGGGTCAAATTTGATCAGATAGCATATCTCGCATTTGCTTAAAACTGGTAGATCTGCAATTTTTAGATTCCTTTAGATTTTCCACAGTCCGAAATAGTAATGATTGCATGTATCGATACTATGAGCGATTTGAACCAAATAATTTCCAAGTAAAGTTTTTTGCCAGGATAAAAAAAGGATTAAATTGTTTTAAGCACTGTTTTTAAATTTTTTGAAAATTATTAGCAAAATAATGATAATTTTTGTATCGAAACCTTTAACCATGTGTTCGCAATAATACCATGAAAATCAGGTTCATAAGTATTGTTGATTTCTTCGCCGCTCTATGGCTTAGCAAAGCTTACTTTTAATTGAAAATATTAAAAGAGTAAAAAATATGTATGTATACTCGTACTATATATATAATTTTAAACGCATTTATAACAAAAAAGTTAATTAATTTGTTAACACATTTCCGCATTCGATCTCATCAGTTAGCATACATATTACATGGATGTATGTGAATATATCATTTTCTATACAGCAAAAAATATATGTATATATTTATATGCACCAGAAAATATTGAAAGCTACCCGTCAAAACATACAGTAAATAGCCGTAAAACTGCTACATTAAATGTTGTTGTATAATCAACATGAATGTGTGTATGTTTTATCGCTTTCAGACGTCAATTTGTTTATACTAAGTAAACTTTGCTCGAATGCCTTTTCTCTACACTTGAAAGTGAAAAAAATGCACTCACTCAAACTCCTTTTTCCATCAGCACAAATATACATGCATATGTATGGATATACGGTAGGTTACGGTGTATGTATGAGTGTATCATATCTATGCTTCAGATTGCGAAATAGTGGCGAAAACCGAATAAATGCAGTAATGAAAGAAATATAACGAAGAATTGCAGGAAGGCCGGAGCGCATTCAGGTTTTCAATAACAACCGTTAGATGATTTACTGAAGATCAACAGCCACTGCGCACGGCTGGCCAACTGCCTGGATGGCTGCAATTAGCCATGCGCTCTCTTCCGTAATTGAAAGCGAGCCCAAGACCTACACTCCAATGAAAGTGAAAATAAAATTGCATTTTGAGGTTTTATGGTTTACGATACAGTTAGCGGGGCTGTTCAAGTTCATTTACTCATTTAAGTATACAACGCGCGTGTGGTGTCAAATTTACAAACAGCCAAAACGGAAGCTGCTTGTTGCAAGCAAATTGCATTTTACATATTATACATACATCTACATATGTATTTGAATGTATGTACATATCTATTTGCATATATGCTTGTATGTATGTAGATATGTGCATATGTCGGCGAGTCTTTATGTTGCGTACAGCTTCATTGTTCGATGTCAATGTCTGTCTGCAGCGCTAACATTAGTCTCCGCGTGCCACTAAAAGACCAAACTGACTAACTGAATGCAAATAAAATTGACGCTAAAATTATAAAGATACCAACATACTCACATTTACGCGTCCATGCACGCCAGCGAGTGCCAGCGATTTCGTAAGACCTACACGGGCAGTGTGCTAATTTAAATTCGATCTCTGTGCATGGCATGCATGTGTGTGTGTGTGTGAGTTGAAGATCGGCACATGCAACAAGCTAGCGCTGTAAGTTCGTCGTCAATGTACCGTTGTAGCCGTGCCGTTGTATCGTTTCCTTTTCGCAAGTCGGTGTTGGCATGAATGCACGTTGGAGTGCGGAAAACAGGTCGTTGATATAACCAGCCGAGCGTTGAATGCTTTCCTCTTGTGGCAACACTCTTAACACGTCGCGATTTTTTGGGAAACTTGCTCGAAATGTTTACCTGTATATAGTATACTTTGCGAATCGTGTTCATCGTAATGCTTAGCGCTTACGAAGTACCCTACATGAAACGATGTCAATTAGAGAGGGTGATTATTCCATAGAGATACAAAGTGTGGTAATTGCTCAAAAGTTTGGGTTTTAGGACATAAAATAGTTACTGTACGTATAATGTCAGATTTCAGTGTGATAAAGATAAAAAAACGAACACTTTCAGAACTGCTTGAATTTTTGAAATTTCTTGAACAGTTTACTTAATCTAGGGTTGGTACTTCCCAACAAAGCGAAAGCATACTCTATACTTTTACAGTTTATTCTGGTCGAGAACTCTCGCTTTGGTGCAGAAGCTTGGACCAGAAATTTCATTTCTTGAAGATAATCATGTAAATCTTTACCGAAAACGTTGAAAGAAATTATAATGTGATTTGGAGGTAAAAATCGTTCTACTAGGCACTAAATATCAGGTATTTTTAAACAACATATTAATTACGTCACGGAAGGCATTCTCCGGAATAGCCTTGAGAGCCACGGTCGATCCTGTTTGGGTCCCCTTATTTAAAAATTGGGGGTCATTTCACACATGTTCAAATTGTCATGGCACACTTCTAGTCGCCGAAATTTCTAGTCACCCACTTTTAGGACCATCTTAGCGCACACCTAGCGCCTGTTCAAGTGCTCTGTCACAATGTCATGAACCACAGATTTTGAGAGAACCGATATTTTAGTATACAGGCCATATTGGCACATTTTTATTGGTGGAAGAATACTTATTTCATCGAAATACTGTTACTCTAATTACAACGTCTGTAACCTGAATCAATTCTGCTAATTCCACTAAGGCTTATGACTTTTTCAGTGCGACAGAGGGCTTTTCGGAGTTCTAATCGCTGGAGCCACTTTATTTCGCTCCAGTTTAAAAAAAAAGAGGAGCTAAAAAAGGGGCATGGACATGGCTGAAATTTTTATGCAACACTTTAAGTTCACGTCGAAAAAAGCGATTGTGGAATAACACAGACAAAACCTTTCGCTTGCGGGCCACACTGTGGGTACGTATACAACTTTTTAAAAACTAATGCTAATTACTTATTACTATAGTTGAAGTTTGTTTCTTTTGTTTCTGCAGTCTTGCCACTAATAATTCGGCTAAAACCACAAAACTTAGTATTGCTACAATATTTTTAAGCTGATACCGTTTCAACGTCTCTGCGCCAATGGCGCTGTTATTGTGGTGGTTGTTGTTGTGGCGTCGCTTATTATCATGCATTGTAGTTGTTTTTGTAATGCGGTGGTGTCTGCTGGTATTGCGAATGTATTGCCGCATGGTAAGCAGCGCATGGCAGGCGCAACGATTGCTACAATAGCGCATGCGCGCGCAGCTTTTTCACATGTATATAAAGTAAGCGTGCGCAGCTGAACAAGTCAGTCCCAACTTGGATCTCGTTATAGGCTAAACAAACTTTTTGTGTTAATTCTCCTCTATTGGACCGTTCACACCGACAGCTCAACAATGCGCTTGGTAATTAAGAAAATCAAAAAATAATAATACTAATGACGACTGCATCTGTAGTGATCCAAATGGATGTGTGAATTTGGCTTAAACTTAATATTTCTTCATTTTATTCCATTTACAGTTTGTACTACCTTGTCTCGCCTTGTGCGTGGCAATTGCCAATTGTGCGCCGGCAGCTGAAAAAGCGGATGCTGCTGCAGCAGAAACTGCGAAGGACGCCGCCGAAACAAAGGATGATAGTAAAAACGTCGAAAAACGTGGTCTTCATCTAGGCGACTATGGACATCATCATCATCATCATGAACACGTCAAGACTATCACTATTGAGAAGAAAGTGCCAGTGCCTTACACCGTTACCAAACACGTTCCATATACTGTGGAAAAGAAGGTACCCTATGAGGTGAAAGTGCCTGTACCCGAACCATACTATGTCGAGAAAAAGGTGCCCGTACATGTTAAGGAATACGTTAAAGTACCAGTGCATGTGCCAAAACCATACATTGTGGAAAAGAAAGTGCCTTATGAAGTTAAAGTACCCGTTGATAAGCCCTACGAAGTCAAAGTGCCCGTGCCACAACCCTACGAAGTCATCAAGAAGATTCCATATGAGGTGAAAGTGCCCGTACCACAACCCTACGAAGTCATCAAGAAGATTCCTTATGAAGTGAAGGTTGAGGTACCTGTACCCAAGCCATATGAGGTGATCAAGAAGGTGCCCTATGAGGTTAAAGTGCCCGTAGAGAAACCATACCCCGTCGAAGTTGAGAAACCATACCCAGTCGAAGTTGAAAAACCATATCCAGTTGTTGTGGAAAAGAAGGTACCTTATGAAGTTAAAGTGCCAGTTGACAAACCATACAAAGTCGAAGTTGAGAAACCTTATCCAGTACATGTAAAGGTGCCAGTGCCACAGCCTTACACTGTGGAGAAGAAGGTACCTTACACCGTTGAGAAACCAGTACCATATGAAGTTAAAGTACCCATTGAGAAACCATATCCAGTGTACTCAGAAGTCAAGGTACCAGTACACAAAGAGATTCCCATCCCAGAAAAGTACCATGTTGAAGTGCCAATCTTCCATAAGGAAGAACATCATGACCATCATCATGGCTATTAAATGATGATTCTTATTTAGCGTGTTCACAAACTGTTGACGAAGAAGGCTGAGTAGTTCTAAAATGACTCATAATGACATTGTATGAAATCACGGCGAACTAGATGAAGACCACGGATAATAAAAATGTTAATTGCAACCAATTGAAATTAAATGAAACCGACGAAATTTGAGAATTGCCACCACAGATCGCGAATACAAGTAAAAACAAGTGGATAGAAACGAACCGATGGAAAGGATGAAGCGTAGTAGCAGGAAACCAGAAAACCAATCAAACAACCAATATGTTAAAACATTATCACTCCCAATTAGTCCATCCGAAGGTAATCACAAAAGTACGCGCGCATTAATGTTGAGCTGAACGGGAGTAACACCAAAACAACAACAACAATACTGATGAGGATTTTAATAAAGAAGCATTAGCACGATAACGAGAACAAGGAGGACCGATGGCCACTTGGTAGAAAGGAGAAGCAGAAGTGGAAGGACGTTGTAGTTGATGTAGAAGTAATGGAAGGGGGGTTCAATGGGGCAAGCGAGACTGCGGCACTTAGCTAACAGTTATGTTTGCTCCGTTATTTTCCATTATTATAAGCCAAATGTGTTATATATTTTTATACAACTTGAAAACTGCCCTAGGCTTAATATTATTTTATTTAATAATAAGTTAAAGAAACACTCAAATTTTTTACAAACTTTTTAATTGCATGAACTAGACAAACGTGGTAAGTAATATATTCTTCGATCGTTTTTACTCAAATTATGACTTGACTATATGTGTGGCAAATTTTCATTTGAAATTGAAAATATTTTTTTTATTAAAATTTGTTTGTATATCTTTGTAATCAAACTTATATAAATATTAGCATATTTTTTGGTTTGCTTATAAAAATATAATTTTAAAATTATGCGTGTTTGCGAATAATATTTTTTGCCTAAAAATTTTTAGGTAAAAAAGTAGAGTCGTGTTGGGTATAATTTTTGACTTCATTTAATATTTTTTATTGGCCCAATTAAAATAGTTCAACTCATCTAAGGTAACTTGTACTCCAATTTTGGCACATCATTGAGCAATTTAATTGCACTAACATAACGACAACAACAACAATAGCATTGCTTTTCGTTACGCTCAGTGCACAGCGCCACACAGTGAAAGCGCAAACGCGGATCGCACGTACACACACTTCAGTTGTACATGCAGCTCAAGGCAACATAGGCCAACCAATAGCAACCAACACATGCGTAGACACATACCGTATGCACCTGCCGAACACTTTGGCAAACCTGTTGCATTTGAGACCATAAATTTTGGTAAGCTTTGTGTGCATTTTTCTTTTCTTTGTTTGCGAAACATACCAGCGCGTTGTCAATATAACATACATACATACATACGTACATGCATGCGTACAAACAAATGTGCATCAATAACTRTTGACACATTTAACAGCGCGAACGTGTTGTTGGCGCATTGGAGGGGAAAGGAGAAGCAGTCGCGGTGTTTGAGTTATGTAATGCAGTCAACGTTAGCGCGGCTATTGCTTAAGCATTTGCAACTAGCAATGAAGGTAAAACGCTAGCATTATGCATTGATGTGTGGGTATACATATATGGTAACTGTACATAAACCTTGCGCTTATGGAGTATACAGATGTTTGTATGTACATATTATAAGCATATAGTTAAACTACTATTTTTAACGTGTCTACAGAACTACTGCTAGGAGTATGGTTCCTTTTTATTACCTGGATATGAAATATTTTTTTTTATTAGTTTGGATTAAGGCGTTTGAAGGGTTTACGGGTTTCTACATTTCTTTATTGTCCTATTAAGTTCTACAACAACTCTAGAATATTGTCTTATTTTCCTATCCAAATTTTCAAGTTTATCCGAGTAATATGTGGTATGTCGGTTCGAAGATACAGCCTTGAGAACTTGTTCGCTCGAGGTTTGCTAGGCTAAGTGCGCCGCCTTTGTGTTTTTGAAGTCGGTTGGCAAGATTTCTTGAGAACTACTCAACCGATCGTCATGAAATTTTACACATGTCTTTCACATGCAATTCTTAAAGATTTGGACGAATGATTTTTTCTTCGATTACAACTATTTGAAAAAAATGTCGCGAAATTTTCACTGAAATTTTCATTTTTTGTAAAAAGGTCTGCCGAAAATAATTTTTAGTTTTTTATACTTCGTCCAAGTTATAAGTTAAGCTTTTAACTAAAACACGCATTTTTTCACTTTCGATGATCCTGTAGATAAATTAGATGAGTAAGTGGGGATTACACCGCGATCTAGTTTTTATTGTGAACTCCCCTAAGTCACAAAGTCTCAACTAACCCCAGCAAATTGATAAGTTCCAATATACTGCTAGATGTTATTTAAGCGATGTGATCTCTGTTTGTAAACGGCGCCTGCAGACTGCTGTGCAGCACATTAGCAGATGTTCTGGTGTGTCAGACTCCAAATGGCAGAATCCGCAAATTGTACAAGATGCTGGGCCCATCTTAAACAAGTGCTTTTTCCGACCACAAGCCTGAGTTTTTCCCTTGGGAGATTGTTTATATATTTAAACCTTTTGAAGTTGTAATCACACATTAACAACTTTGCACGCATGCCTGGGATTTATTGCCAATGTCTCTATTACTGCTTCAACATTGCGGAGCAGCTCCTTTATGGCGTGCTGGCTAACCGCAATGAAAGGTTGCGGTCCTACCACGTTAGTGGATGCTGCAGAGCGGGCAAGCGCATTAGTCAGTTCATTCCCGGGTATACCTCCGCTCGGAATATGCTCAGAAACCTGCTCATAGCTATGGAGAGTTTTGTGCGTGGTCCTCCGACGTTTTCGAGACGTCGGTGTACCACTTGATTGTACTGTCCCTAAACAGATTCTGTAAGCAGTTATCCTGTCGATATAAAACTTGAGTACATTAAGTAAATTTGCTACAATTCTCAGAACATAAAAAATCTTAGTGCCTCTGCCATTTTGCTCATAAATGTGCTTTTTAATGGTTGATGCCAAGAATGGATTTTTTCTCATTTTGCCAATACTTTGTGGTTGAGATTGACTTCATCCTCTCAAGCAGATTCATTCTATTGTCGCCTTAGGATGTGAAAAATAATATATCTACTGTTTTTTTCTAATTTTCCATTCGTACTGTACTTTTTACGACATGTTTTTTATGGGGGAAGTCATTAAACCAAATCATTTTCCGCAGAGTCTCTTAAGAAAATAGTATAACTCAAAATAATGACATTTTTCCTTTACTCAGATCTCAGGAAAATGCTCAAATGAAAGAAATTAAGCGGCAATGAAGAAGTACATAATCGTCGAGACAGTCATATTTTGAAGCATCAGACATATCATACTACATATGTGAAGACGAATTTGGTCGAAAAAATGTTATCTGGAAAACAACCATTAAGTGAACAGAATTATCCTGCAGTACAAAATATGCGTGTGCATTCCGACATTCTTTAAGGTCGATATTGAATAACATAAGTATTTATGGGTATAACATTATACCCATGTACAACATTGACCAGAAAGCACAATATATCTTTTGGGTGTGTGATTGTAAAGCAGGGAATATAATACCAACAAATAAAGTGCCATTGATGTTGGCAACTTGGCGGAATGATGACCCAGTTTTTGTACTTTTGCCCGGCGTATGACCTCAATGACACGTACATGCATACATCCACAAGTATTTTGTTACTTTTTAGCTTTTGTGTTGTGTTATTTTTGCTGTTTTTATTATTGTATATTAGTTATGTGGCAGCTGATTTCGGATAGTAGTTGGCAAGCATGCAATTATTACCTGTACGCGCATCCATATTCACACACATACGTATAATATTAAAGAAAATATGCGTTGCATGCGAGATCTTATGAGAAATATCATAAGCAGAGATACTTTTTTATAAATAAACTGATATACAAACATACGTATGCATTTGAAGAAATCGTCACAATTATAATCTAGTTGTCAGCCCGGATGCTCTAATTTAGGCTATATTATTTTGATGTAAGAAGAAGGTATGGAAAAAGGACAGCTTCATAAAACACGAGTAAATGCTCTTCCAACCTTTGTTAATAGCAAATGTTTTTTATTTTACATTTGAAATCTTTCTAAATATTATAAATTTTTAAGTTGCTTGTTTATCTAGGGGAAATAAATGCACATTACCACATTTGCGTGCGTTTGCTTTAAACCTGAGTGAGTCATGGCAATAGACGAGCGCGAAGAGACTAAACTCCACGAGTACTCAACGAAATCTTCAGCTTGTTATTTCGAAATTTGCAATACCGTAATATAGCAACATAAAACTTTTTTATTGCGACCAGCTTTTATTGGTCGGCTTCTGATGGTTTCAATTGAGTTCAGCATCAATTACAAGCTAGCATTACAGCAGCCATCAAATACAGTTTTGAATTGCAATAAACTTGTAATCGAGCAGTTAAATTGATATACATACATATGTATATTTACGTGATAATACATTTTTCTATGTTTGACCAAAGGGAATACATTGGGTATGAGACTATGAATCGGTTGTTCCATATACCTGTGAAGACAATTATAAATATCAAAGATTTTGTTAAATATTTACTGCTACCCTGCTTACGACTTTTGAAATGTATTTCTGACACCGGAAATAACCTATAAGATTTTATAAGTTTCTTCATTTGTCGGATCGGAAAGAGAAGGTCAGCCTAATATCCAATATGAGTAGTTACAGCGATTTCTTATTAGTGTTGGTCCTTTTTGTACATATTTGATACTACACAAAGTGCATCGGGCAATACTTGAATATCGCTGCAACTCAACTATCGTTTAAATCACTTGTTAATTACCCAACAACGCTACCGGCGATTCTATTAAAGTTTATATGAGTTTCTTAAGATCCAATTGACAATTTTAACAAGAATTTCTTATGTAAAGGTATTACGGTGTGTATGCCTAAGTTTTCCACGTTAGCTCTTTCAATATTTTGGAGTTTGTATAGCTGCTACTGCTGGGTAATGTGACAAAAAGTTAGCGAGTATATCTTAGACGCACACCTTTTCAATGAAATATTTAACGCTAGTGAACCCTGTGTTTTATTTTCTTTTGTGTCAGCATCACCCTCTTCTCGGAATTGGATTTTTAACATTGCGATAAACTTTATTACTGGCGGTTCAAGGAAGTTTTGTAAACAATGGCTGATGGTGAGGATATTGAAAGTTCCATGGACAAACAATTCAACGATAATGAGGGAGGTAAACCTGATAAAATGTTTACGTTGAAGAAGTGGAATGCTGTGGCTATGTGGAGTTGGGATGTTGAGTGCGATACCTGCGCTATTTGCAGAGTTCAAGTAATGGGTGAGTGACTGCCTTTCTAAGTCGGCATACTTATAAAGAGTTTTTAGTATATTTGCCGGAATCACTTCAAAGAATCGTGTTAAGAGCAATTTGTACATCGTACCTTGCTAATAAGTGGTCCACATGAATTATCTGCTTGAATATTTGATAAAAAACGTATAAAATATTATTTTTGATGTTTTCTATACTTGATGGGTTTCTGGAAACTTTAAAATTTATATTTTGTTTCAGATAATCCCTTTATTGAATTAATATAATATTATTCGAATTTTTACAACTAGGTACCGTATATTATTATTCTTTATTTTAAACGGTGTAATTGCTTTTCAATAACGGAAAGTAACTGCGGTGTGCGTTTTCCGCCTAATTGAATTCAGAATACATATGAATATACTCTTAACTATTTAATTTCATCAAGACTACAACATAAATATTAAACTGCAGAAGGTCACCTAACTGATGTGTATACTTTCACAGCAACTGTTTATTTCTGCGTCTTTGCAATATATTGTATTTAGTATGAGAAAATATAATTAAATCTGTAGACAGTTTAAAATCACAATTTTACCAACTAACTGTTTCAGATAAGTTTCAGAAACGTATCGTTTAATAATTGACAAATATATATTTATGCTTTAAATTTGTTCTAAAAGAATGTGCAACAAAAGTTAAAGAAAAAACTTCAAAAATATATGTAATTATATAGCGGATTTTTTTTTCGAGCAAACAAAAACCTAAAATATAAATATGATCTTTTTTAATACATTTTTTTTTTTGATATAATGTCATTATAGAATTACTCAAAATTAATCATTGTCGGTGAAAATATCAAAACAATAAAAAAAAAAAATCAATCATATATTAATAATACCATTTGATTAAAGTTCACCTGGACTGACAAAAAAAAACCCGTATTTAGATAGAAATCTTTATTGTCGCCTTCAATATAGACTCTCGAGCGAGTATTACTGCTATCGTTTTCCATATACTTGTTTTATGCCTCGGTTGAGATGGCCTTCAACGAATTTTATTTTTTTTCGGCTTCCGCTCATTTTTGCCGGGTCATTCCCTAGACTCGACACCAGCAACGATGCGTTTGAATAATGTAGGGTCCTCAGATACGTTGTCAAGCATCTCTTTGGCGACCTCTTCTTTGCGTCGTTTTCGCAAAAGATTCAGATATTTTGGTACGAGTCTGTCATTGAATACACCATAACCAAAACATTAACCAAAATTTTTGGAGTTGACCCATAAGCGATGTCGAGAGCCTCTGTTATCTTACTGGTGCCAACACAACGACTTTTAATCACTATTTGTTTAAGCGGAGGTGGATGATCCAATTTTATTACGTCACGACCTTCATTGAATGTTTTTCAAGCAAACCGTTGTACAATTTTAATTTCGCGTAGTCAATAAACAGCTGCCAAATATACGCTAATTGACATATGGAGATCAAACTTCATATGAACAAAAAATTATTGATTCGGTTTGCGCGCCATGAACTATTCCGAATCAACTTTTGTGCAGCATAAAAGCCATTGGATTACCCGAAATTTCCATATTATTAATTTTTTAGCTAAAAACTTTTTCCAAATATCTCGGAGTCCTAAATCAATTTTCGAAGAACTTGTCGCTTATTAGTTTTTGTTGTCCCAAAAATGAAGTGCATACAAGAGAAACTATAATTCTTCCAGAAATATAAATAATACACAAACTGTTTTTCGGTCATTGTACGCTTCAGATTGGGTCGACAGACCGTTTATATTTAAAATAAATTTTCTTTTCATTTAACAATTACTTATTGAATAGAAAGTTTATTTATATTGATTAACAATAACATAATATAAGGCGGTTGATGATTAACTTAGTAGTTTTTTTAATTTTTACTCATATTTTTCTTTTTAGCTTTGCTTGTTTGTTATTGCTAGTTATATCGCCTAACTTAATAAATATAGCACTAATGGTCATTAATATAATTAAAAAAATGTATTTTTAATTAAAAAAAACTACACAATTAGGTCACTACCTCATTTTTACTGTAAATACTACTAATAACACAATGCAATTTTATATAATATATTTAATTTTTTCATCTAAATTTTCCTTGTTAAAAATTTTGGAAACATCAATTGTCATGAACCGACAGAAAGGTGCACACATTTCCTTTCGGTTAACGGCTATTAGACTACATCACATTCAGAATATTATAAATCTCATCTACATAATTTCTTTGACTTGCTAGCTGCTTACAGAACTATATTACATTCGTACATTCTAAACGCACACCTCCTTTCTGCTTCGTTTTGCAAACTTTACTTCACACTGGTCAAGATATTTGCCGCATGTTGCGCTACTAAATTTAAAATTAAGGCACTTAAACTAGTATTTGGTTGTATTTTTATACACATCATAGCATGTATGTATGTATGTGCATATGTATGTAAATCATACGATGAGTGACATCTTTCTACATATTGAAAGACAAGGGCTTAATGTTCGCTACTGAGGACATGCGACGCACACGTCCCATCATCTTTCGTTCAATATCTTCCAGCGTTTTGCCTTGTGTCTCAGGCACATAGAATATCACGAAAAATAAGCCCACCACACAGATGGAACCGAAAAGCCAGAAGGCACCATGTGCGCCCATTGTATCTGCAAAGATTTAGGTTTCAAGTTAATTGTTTGTAGGGGGTTATGTAGGATTTTATTAGAAACTTACCAATCATGTCGCGGAAGGTTTTGGTCACAATGAATGTGCATGTCCAGTTGAAGGCGGTGGCCACCGATGCAGCAGAGCCGCGAATTTTCGCCGGCAAAATCTCGCCCATCATCAACCACGGTATGGGTCCGAAACCGAGTGAGAAACCAACCACGTAGATCACGAAACTCGCCAGTGGTAACCAACCAACCTCGGCGATGTTCATGCCAGATGCCTTGCAATAGAAGAAGCCACCAAGTGTGAAGAGCGAAATAATCATGGCCACATCGGAGATATAGAGCAAAATCTGCGAAAGCAATGAGTGAATAACAAACCGTTAGAAAATATTGTCTTCAAATATAGTGTGGGCATTTCCTCTTACCTTACGTCCGAGCCGATCGATGAGTACGGTTGCCATAAATGTTGCAATAAAGTTCACTATACCCACAATAATTGTGCACAAATTACCATCAATGGTGGAACCAGCCTCTTGGAATATCATTACTGTGTAAAAGATGACAGCATTTATACCGCTAAGCTGTTGGAAGAACATCAAACCCAGCGAAATGGATAGAGGCTTCAAGTTGTTGCGTCTTAACAACTCTACTAATTGATTGCCTGATGAGTGTCTGTCGGCATGTGCCTGTGTACGCAAAAGACCCTTTAATTCTGGCTCAACGTCAGCTTGTTTACCGCGTAGCCATTGCAAGGCACGCCGTGCACGATCTTCACGTCCACGTGAGATATACCAACGTGGTGTCTCTGGTATGAGGAACATAAGAATCAAAAATGGGACAGGTAACGCACCACCAAGGAAAGCTAATTGAGACCAATCAAAATATGAGCCGGCGACAAAGCAAAGTAAGATGCCAATGTTGCCGAAAGCCGTTGGTAGTAGACCCAATGAGCCACGTACTTCCGGTTGTACTGTTTCGCCTAAATACACGGGCAACGAGAGCGAAGCAATGCCCACACAGAAACCAGCAAGCGTTCGCCCAGCTAGCACCATGGCAATATTAACAGCACAAGCGATGAGCAGCCAAGAGATAATGAAAGGCACGGCGGTAGCGAGAATTGTATTGCGACGTCCCATATACTCAATAAATGGTCCGCCAGCAATGCCGCCAGCCAAACCCGCCAGTGGCATTAGACCGCCAACCCAAGAAGCCTGTAATGAGAATATAAAATTTGTATAATTAAGAAATTTCAAATATCAATTAGGGAATATCACTCTGCTGTTTTGTTGAAGAACTTACCGCTTGTGGTGTTACTTCGAAGTCCGTATAATTTCTGTCAGTCATTGATACCAACGCTGGAGAAGTGTAGGCGGATGAGAAACCAACAACCAATGAACCCATTGATACGCTCAGTGCAGCAAGCACCTGCAATCAATTAAAAGTGTTGATTTGAAAATTATATACAAAAATTCAGAAAATATTAAATATTCGTTTTGATCTAGCTTATAACTGCACCTGATGACCGATCCCACTTGGTTTAGGCTCATCATCGGGTATTGTAAACGACATAAAAGTGTCGGCACGTGCGAGCAACTTCATTTTGTGTGATTTTGAGAATACTTTTTAGACCGTTACTATTTCGAAATGACTGAGTTTCGCACATAAATTTCTCGGGTGATTCGCAAATTAAATTGAAATACTTCTTTTCGTATGCAATTATGAAGTGATCCTATAGTAGGAACAATACAATTATAATAGAAAGAATTTGACGCGCGCGGACTTGTTTTGCTACTATGCCGCACAAGTTTCCTAACGCATTCCTCGAAAGCTAATATCGAACTGATTGCAATGGTGTAATTTTCGAAGGTATTTTCAACATTGCCCGCTGTTGCTTTTGCAAGCTAATATTTAGATTGGTTGTTGCTATTGCAGTCACTGTCGGTACTACCGCTGCTTGAGGTTCCTAACCGGCGCAAATGGCAGACTTTTAAACATACATCGTATTTAAAACGCAAACACAATTTTTTTTTTAATTCTACATGCTTTTTTTTAATATTTATATTTATTAAATTTCTGTCCTATACGTCAGTGCGTCAGGTGACATTTGACATTCATTATTTTCAAATGCTCAACTCTACCTTAATTTTCAAATGGAAATTTTAAAGTTTACAAATTTTTATGACCAGATGTTTTTGGTTTTATGAATTGAAAATTTGTGCATTGCTAATTGAATTTTATACAAAAAAACTGTGCGCATGTGTGTTACAATTAGACTAGAATTTGTGGGACAAAGGCAACTTTCAGAAAAAAAATTAAAATTAATTAATTAATTTTTAAATATGTAGCGAAATATGAGCCGTATCCATTACAAACGGTACCATTATTCAAAGTTTTAATTTTTATAACCTGAACATGGGTAATTTTGCACATGCTTTTAGCTTTCATGTTCTTGTATGGAATACTTTGTTGGCATAGTTTAGTATATAAGGCAATGGTGCAATCTCCAAAAAATTGTTTTGATCGGACCACTATATCATAAAGCTGTCTTACAAAATGACGTTATGAAAACCAAATTCTTTTAAGGAAGCTTTTTAATTTGTGAAAGGTATTCTAGTTTCGTTGCAACCGAATTTAAAGTTTCTTGTTTATTAAAGTTTTTATAGAAAATCGGTAATCAGTCGATAAATGTAACACTAGCTAGAGTTGGGAATAGTGTTGTTGTTCTATACTAGTAATAATGGAACAGGTTTATAAGGCATTGTTAATCCAAACTCAAATTATAGAAATTTTCGTCTGCAATTGTAGAGACGATGTAAGTCATGTATATTTATAAAGATAAATTTTAAACAAGTTTATAAACGTGGAAACCTTGGATTAACCATCTTGACTTCGAATAAAAGTGTAGATAAGGAAGGGGTTAATAATGGCATATTTTCCAGTAATATACTCGTATGTATGTGTTTATGAGATTGCAAATTAAATATTATATGCTATTTAATTTTTATTTAAAAGTATTAGCTATATCAAATTCTTGATTATAGCAATATATAAACAGTTTAGTTTTATTTCTTTCGCTTATGTAATCCCTATTTTTAGTGTAAATTAAAAAATTGGTATATATGTACACGCCGAGATTGACTTCGTAAATGCCGCATATTGTCATGCAATTTTCAACAGAAATCGCTTTAGTTCAAAGTTTATTAAACATACAAAATAAAAAATATTAAATAAATATATGTTTTAAAATACACATTTGCTTTGTGCCTACATTTGCGACAAAATGTGACCTTGTGCTAATATTTGTAAAGAAAAAATGTCCAGATTTTCCGCTAGAAAGCTTTCCTAATGTCATTACCTATTAATGTTTATATTAAAATATAAACAATAAACAAATTTGGCGATAGCTTTGCAATTAAAAAACTGATAATGACCTAATGAGTAGTGTAATGTAAATTGTCATGTAAATAACGGCTTCCGTTTACGTTCGTCGGACCGTTCGTCCCGTTCGTTAGAATCTAATGATGCGCATCTTATCACGCTGTTTTCGAATGTGCATGTGCGTTTCAATATATTCTGATAACAGCTAGAAATTAAGAGTGCAAAGGCAATGATGGCTGGACAGCAACATCATCGTGTGACCGGCTGCTGCGGGGGTGACTAAACAATAGCAATGACAAAAACAATTCCAGCAGCAATTAAAAAATGTATTGTATTTTACAAAATCCGCTGATTATTTGTATTTGAACTCGAAGCGGTTATTGTTTTCGGTTTCGATTTGTTTACTTTTGCTATTTTGTAAACACCGCCGAATGATGATTTTGAAGGATTTTTCACATATATTACTAATACTATTATTTCTTAATTACTGTTAGGCGTATCACACAACGTTTGTCCTGAACCGCTGATAAGCTCGTTTTGCATACAACTGAAATGCTTTCTTGCAGAATGCAGACAATGCCAACACGGTGTAGTAACCATATTTCAAAGTCGATATTTCTTTCAATTTGCTCAAAATGGTTTTAAACAATTGTATTGACGTATGCACCTCTACATAAGTATATATGTATGTACATATAGATGTGCATGTGTGTGTGTGTATGTATTACGCTCTCAGTCAAGGCAGCAATGCCTAGCGATTCATCAAAAGTTGATTGACTATAATGGTGACCATGTACGAGCGCTGACGACACGTGTCCTGTTGTTGCCTTGACTTTAGTGGACTCCAGTCCATTGAGCGCCTCTGCTTTGAGTCATCCTACGCACTTTATAAAATTGCGTTTATTACTTAGTGTGTTCTTTTTACAATAAATTTACGTTGTGCGGAAACTTGTTTCTAAGTAAATTTATTGCGTGCACACCCTCGCCACCTACGTTAGACTTATTTAAAGAAGGATTTGCATTTTAGTTTTTTATTCTATCTAAACCTTAGCTTGTGGTTCAAGCCTATTGCAGATCTAATAATGTAAGCCGCCTATTTAAGTTTGTGGTAAAAACAGACCGGTGAGTGTTCAAAGTTTAGCTAGAGTGCAGTATGGCAAAACTACAATTATTAGTCATGTGCAAAATATTTACTACTAATGATATTGTAAATATGTATTTTCCTAGTAAGCTCTAAATACCACACATCTGTTTAATGATTAATATTTAGCAAAAAACACTTGATCTGAAGGCCGCATTCTTTCATTTTTCATAATTTTCATTTATTTTGCTTTTTTCTATTAATTTTTTCATATTTTTAAAAGTTTTAAATTCTTGATCTTTTTCAATTTTGCTGTTATTTATTATAAATTTTCTATGCTAATCTTTATATTTTTTCTTTAAATTTTTCATAATTTTTAAATAAGCTGTTTTTTTTATTAGTTTTTAATTAATAACTTTTTTATTAATTCTTCTTTTTTTTTATTAATTTTTAATTAATACTTTTTGTTTTAATTTTTCAAAATTTTTTTTGATGTTTTTAAATTTTGCTGTTGTTAAATATCATTAATTTTACTAATCTTTCTATATTTGATTGCTTTTTTAAATGATAATAACAAACAACAAAGCAACATTAACTGTACTTTTTCAACCTTTGTTAAGCAAGTCTCAACATAAAACGTATTTTCGATCCTTGTTTTATAGATTTAGAAATTTCTTAACTTCAAACTTTAAAATATTTGCATTTAAATTCAAACATTACCTTATTTTTAAATATAAAAGCAACTTAACGTATATTTAATATTACTTGCAACGATTCAATTTACCACCTTAAACATTTATGTTAATTTTTTCGATCGAATTATTTTCGTACCTGACCTCACTTAGAACAAATTGATAAAAAAAACAATTGAATAAATCCTACTTTCTGCTTTTAGTTCATTTACCTGCGACCAAATGTAAATTGCCTGGGTATTCTCGTTTATATCGAATTTCACATTCTGATCCATTTTTGCCACTTAGAAAAATCGCAAATTCAATTATCCTGTAGTGTAGTGTGTCAATAACTTGATTTTACTTCGTTCAATAATTGATTTATTAGCTTGACTGGCGTTTTAGACGCAACCGCGTTCATCTCCTGTATTCCACTCACTATACGCTGTTTCCTAGACTAGCCCCGTTCAGCCAAGTTGAATGTTTATCAGTACATTTATAAATTGATTATGGCTTGAAAATGTTCTTCATTATTCAATTTAATTGTATACACACTTTGAGGCCATTTAATCTCTCGAAGGCAAGTCGCAAAATTCGATTATCAATTCTATACCTATATGCATATTTGTATGTACATATTTAAATATTTTCTATTTAATATATATTTTATATACATTTGTATGTATATGCAAATCTTTTAATAAAACTAATTCGAAAGTATTCCTTTTGTTCGAGTTCGAATTAATGAAATTAGTCGTAAACATAATCTCATATACAAATATTTGAAATGAGCGCGAAATATGCCTGCTATGCGAAAGTAAAAACAAAATTCCATTATCACTATATACATACATATATTTAGTTCATACATTCATAAATAGATACATATTTGTTATGTGGAATTCAAGCTCGTAGGATTAACTGGTTTGTTGCTAGCAAGCGATTTTTTTAATTCAATTATTTTTCAAGAAAGGTTTAAAGTTGATTGTGATGCTTGTTTGAAATTTATTTTCATTCTTAAACAAAAAATGCCGTTATTAGTGGTAAGATTTTCGTTCTTGTACATGAGAATTTATATGAATGTTTATGTATGTAGGTGTAGAATATGCAGTTGTGCAGATATGTAAATTTACATTGCACCCTTGGTCAGTTAATGCAGCGGTAGTTTTCCACTTTCCTCTGCACCCTAACATACATGCATATATACAGGGTGATATCAATAATCAAATTTTCAGGATGTTCAATTACAAAAACTTCTGTTACTTTAAAACTGTTAACTCTAAGTAAGACTTTAATTCAACTTGTCTTCGCGATTTTAATGTAATGACTTCTCCTCTAACATTGTCACTCTAATTTATTTTAACATACTTGTTGCAGTACAGCTTTAACAACATCATCTAACAGAAATAGTTCAATAAACAAATATTATTTACATACACAAATCTGTTTAGAAAGCTTGCGGCTCACCCTTATACAAGTGTTTGCGCTTTAATTAAAGACGTGTATATCTTAGCGTTATTTACTGCTGTTTTAATATCAATTTATATTCCTTTTTTGTGTTCCACGCATTTTCCGCATTTTCCTCAATAGTCATACTATTAATAGATAACAATATGTTCTGCTTCTAATACAAACACATTTAAATATTTGCGTCACGGTATTGTCTCTTCTTCTGTTATCCTTCTTTTATGTATGCTTGTGTGTGTGAGAAGACTTACATATCCGCGCTACACACTTTAACATTTGCTTAATCACCCATTCAATTATGTATGCCTTTTTTGGTAATCTCAGAATACGGTCTAGAAAGCTTAGCTACGAAAACCGTTACTATAAAAATTATACATATATTTTGATTCATTTGTACTTATCCCAACTATAAACGGTATTTGTGCGCAAACCACATGTGAAAACTTGTTATCAACGCCGCGAAATGTAGGCAACGTTTTCAAAACAGTGATTGGCGCGTAAAATAATCGGCGAAATTATACAAAAAGGAAACATAATTATTTTATTGCGATAAGCGACTTTTATACAAAAAAAACAAAAAAATATATGCTAAAGCAAAAATATTTGAAATTAAGAATCACCCTAATGTGCAGCTTAATTAATTAGCAATACTATTGATTTCAACTTATATAATATTCGCTAACGTCATCGAAAACCAATTTCGGGCTACTAACACACGTTCCTTAAGTAATATGTGCACTTAAAGATATACGAAAGTGGCTATGTGCGCAACACTCACCTGAGTCCAAATATAAATAGGATTCGTTGTGGGTCTGTAGACTTCCAATTTGGGTTTACCATCCTCGGTAATCTGTCTGACGAAAGGTACAGCGTTGCGCAGGTTTTCATTTTTCTTTTTACCCATTTCGTCCATTTCATACAGTCTATGGCTGCAATAATAGAAGCGACATTTATTAAAAGGAACCGATACCCTCTATGTATGTACGTACCTTTTCCGCGAATCTGTACTTATGGAGCGTTGCTGCTGGAAATGTTGACGACTCGCTTCATAATCTTCATCGCTTTCACTTTCCAAATCCTTCAGGTCAATTATGACCGGTTTGGTAATATCTTTGGGACGGTGTATTAAACGCGTATGCTCAACATCATCCGCATCCTCATCACTGTCTGTACTTGATCCCTGTAATACTTTTTCGAGTTTGAAACTGACGCGCGGATCCAAACTTTGATGTTTGCGTCCTTGAAATTCACGACGATTTTTGCGAAACTCTTCCTCAGAGGAGGAATCCTTTAGCATGTCCTCGAGGAAACGTGTGCCTTTCACATCGAGTGAGACATGCTTCTTAGCTTGAAATTGGCGACGATTATCGTTTGCCAGTATGTTTTTGAGGTCCTGTAAGGGAAAATACATTTTCAATTTTAAAATTTCCACGAAATTTCCTAAACTAATTTACGTACCTTCAATATGCCTTTGTGGTCAACACTAACTGTTTTCTGTTGTTGGTAGCCGCTGCGCCGACTCTCGAAATTGTCGTCGTCGCTACTGTCGACCGATCTGCGTTCGAAGGATACGCGCGAACCCTTCAACGACTGCTTGCTGCGCTGCAGCTCATCGTTGGCCAGAGAAACGGTGCTGCGCTGGTGATGATCACGGTGACTGTGCTGTGCTGTTGGTGGCGGCGGCAAAGCCACAAAATCCTGACTGCCAGTCGCTTTGGCCGACTGGCTAAGTGGTAACGGTAACTGTGGTGGTGGGTGTATGTCATTATCCTGTATAATGGGGCCGAACTGTAACGGTGTGTCATCGACGCTGAAATTATTCTGTTGTGTCATTTGTCTTTGCTGTGGTGTAGGTCCACGTGGAAAGAGGAACGGGTCCTCGGGTAGAATAGTGTCCAAACTGGTAGCTGTGTTCGATTGCGAGAGTCCCTCTTCGACTCGTTGGTATGTGTCCTGTTGTATGTGTGTGC
The DNA here is from genome assembly GCF_001853355.1 of Bactrocera latifrons. Classification (NCBI taxonomy): domain Eukaryota; kingdom Metazoa; phylum Arthropoda; class Insecta; order Diptera; family Tephritidae; genus Bactrocera; species Bactrocera latifrons. The sequence continues at coordinate 276,535 of NW_017534564.1, read as the reverse complement.
ATGAAAATTGTTAGCTCATTTCATTCGAATAGCTGCGATCTGAGCGCAAACTTACCGTTGAACGTGTGAGTTTGTCCTTGATTTTGCCCATTGCATTACTGAGCGGTTGGTGGCCACTGCCACGATTATCACGTCCGCTCATTGTGCTGCTTTCTTTAGCTGTTTTGTTTTCACTGCTTTTATTTTGGAAATTATTTCACGTTTAAATTTCACCACACTTTTAACTTGTTTGTCTTCACTGTTTGCTGATTTATTTACGCTGCAAAGAAAAAGAGAATTGTGAGTATGAAAGAGCGTACGAAATATTTACAAAGTTGTGCTCTTAAAGCGCCCTCTTGACGGTAGTTGCGCTTGCAACGGCGGCGCTGCTGATTACAATTGTGGCTGGCAAGTAACATTAATTTCGGTGGCATTTGCACTTCAACTGTCATTTATATTCGTGCGTGTGTGAAAGTGCAAAAATTGCGCGCGCACCTGTCGCCGCACCAAGTTTGTACGCGTTTTGGCGAATTCTAAAATTTACTGTTGTGACGACTAATTTACTCATAAGCAAATATAGTTTTTTTTACAAAAATAATATTTTCGAAATTACCATTACTAAGCAATTTTAAAATGTACAAAATTTTCAAAATTTGTTTTTCACCACTTTTATTTCTTGATTTCAGCGAAAATTTAAACAAAAGTGTTTAGCAGCCATATGCATAACGGCACTGAACACTGCTCGTGTGTATACATTAATTGTTTTCGGTCTTTGATTTTCAAAAGTTCTTCTAATTATAACATTCACGGTCTCTGTGCACATTTAGTTTTTTTGCACAAGCTCAGAAAGTGTGCGCTGTGACCGCGCTGCCCCCCTCATTCCTTGCAAATTTGCGCGCCATCTTCGAGACGGCGGTGTTCATCGTGAGGAATGGCAAATTTAAAAAAAAAAAAAGAAAATGGAAAAAATTGGCGCATTATGTAAAAAACGCAGACGAGGGCATTATTTGTGTAACTATTGCATTTCTCCTACGTGATTTTATCTTAAGAGTTTTTACTGCACACATGGCGGTTGTAAATTTGTATATATAGGGGCACACGTGTAATATTTTTTTAATTTTTTTATTATTTCATTAACAAGTAATGCACATGTTCATAATGGTACATCATTAAAAAAAGTAATGCTTTCTCAGCATGACTATCATATTCTGACAGTGAAAGCACAACAGCCACAGAACGTTTTGTAATTATAGGCATCGTTAACTTTTTTATGCATTATACTTTTTGTTTTATGGGAATATTATTCTGTGAAATTCATCAATAAATAGTCTTTATTTAAGAAAGGCGCCATCAATAAAGTAGTGATGAAATTTGCACGTTAATCTTTAAAAATGTTGCACAATACTAAACAAGCATGAGAATGACAACCCAAATTTTAAGTTCAAGTGAATATAATGACACATAAAATGCAAAATAACGTAACATCGCTCTTCATAAGCTTACAGGAGCAAAAAAAAAGATATATTATAATTAGAAATTACTCATAAAATCAATCAACAAAATCAAATTTGAGTTTTGGTTATAACTTGGTCAATAAAAAATTGGATTTTTAATTTTTTAAGGTTATGCTGTTTTGCATTTTAGGTGACGATGTTTACAAACATAATTAACTTGGCGTAACATATCGTAAAATCATAATTTTTTACACTTCTTTAAAAGAATTATTGTTATTTTAAATACAAAAATGAGTTTCCGCAATTACAATTCTCAACACTAGTTTTCGGTTCATTATAACTTTATGAGACTATATGAAAACCCCAATCGCATTATCGAATGTCGAGAAATTTTTTTATTATTTTTATTTAATTATTGAATAATTTATTTATACAAATTTAACCAATAAAGTGACATTTAAATTTTAAATTGAAATAATGTTTAAGATGGGTTTTAGTATTTATTTATTTTTTTTTTTGCACGGCGTTGTGTTTGAAGTGAAAGCTACTTCTATATGTGCGTGTCTTTCAAAATTGTTCTGTGGATTTACATCCTTTTCAAATGAATCTTATTTTAATATATACATATATTTTTTTAGTTCTGTTTCGATTTTCTATTTTCTGCATTTTGATTTTCTATATTATATATTTAATTTTATATGAATGTGCCAATTTACAAATTATTCCCTATATATTTATTCAATGAGTTCTTTGTGAATTGCTAGTCACAATACGCTGACTTTATACATATATGTGTTATATATATTATATTTGAATAATTTTGCATCTATTTTTATACTTTTTTCCTTTCTGTTGTGCTTTTACTTTCTCATCTTAAATTTTTGCAATATTTCTCCGTATATCAATGCATATGTACATATGTATGTATGCGCATTTATAATTATTAAAATTGCATATTAAAGTTTTACGTATACGTACGAGTTTTTCTGGTGTTTTCGCTTATGCAGAGTTTTTTTATTTGCATACACACATGTGTATATGCAAATTACTAGGTCTAGGCGTACATTTTCATAATGAGATTTATTTAAATTTTTATATCGAATTCAGAGGGCAAGGTTTTTAGTGCATACTTCCAAGTATATACAAACACCTATATATGTACATATGTATATGTAAATATAAGAATGTACGTATGTACGAAATTTACACCTTTTACAGTTTCTAAAGTGCCTCAATACTTTTTGCAGATGCATCCATTAACAAAAGAAAAACTAAAATTACTTTCTGTGTAGAATATGTGAGATTTTTCCCAAAAAAATATTGTTTAACGTTTGCAAATTCAACGAAGTCTATTTTCAAATTTATAAAAAAATGTTAAACGTTTTTTTTTAATGAAATATATTAA
>NW_017534564.1:271118-273394 GCF_001853355.1 Bactrocera latifrons | reverse complement strand
TTAATTTTTTTCTAAATTATTATATTACTTTCACCAATTATTGCTTGTATTTTTTCACTGTTTTTTTTTTTTTATACAATTCAAACCATAAACCTTGCACAAATTAGATGAATAAAATTGTAATTATTTGCTCACTGATATTACCACTGCTAAATGCACACTTTTTCATAATTATCTTAATAATTTTTTAAGTAATACAACTTTATTATCTTATCCACATGCAATCGTTATTAAAATGTTCTCTAATAATTAACATAAGTGAATTTCATTTTTCAGGCTATTTAAATCCTTTCTAATTTCAATTACATAACATCTAAAAGTTTTCCTCTTTTCTAACATTACATACCATTTGTGCGAATTACTGTTTATGCATATGTTTTTTCATTAGTGTTGTTTTTTTTCATTCGACCTTCACCAGCATTTCGCGTCACTAATTGCTGCTTTGTGTTCACACCGATACTTTATAATACTTCCTGCAACTTGCTGAGTACAAAAAGCTGTTTTTGATCTGTGAAAAATTCGCCACATAGCTGATGCTAAATTTATGTGAATAAACACAAAAACAACACCAAATAATTTCTGAGCTTTGCAACATTTAAGTAAAAAATCCACTTTCGTAGTAGCAGCACTCGTACGGTCAGTTAATTACATAGTTCGTTCCTTTTTACACAACTACTGAAAAGGGCAAACGAATTGAGGCATAACAAAACGCTTTTTTAATGAGATTGCATTTAGTAGAAAAATTACTTTATAACAATTTTTTTGCACTTTATCATAGTTTCCTTGACTCGCCAGACATTTGAACACCACTTTAATTCGCGTCTCAGCTCAAGCGTACCGAATGCCGCCAAATTTAACTTTGCCAACCAACAACTAAAGTAACTACGTTGCCACACACATATGTATTCATACAGATATATTTAACGAGAAGAAAAAAGTAGACTGAATAGAATATGTTCATTTATGTAAATTTCAGCAGTTGACGTTCGCAAAAGCAACACACTACTACCGTCTGCTATTAAACCAAGTTTCGCGATATTCATTTGGCATTTTTACCTTTTCGAATTTGAAATTGAAATATATCCACGCTATAACTAAAGCACGCGATCAGTATGCGCCGCGTTTATATAGTCGCTGCTCGAACGCTTCGTGCGCTCACTTTACGCCGACGATATTCTGATATCCAATTGAGTAGCATTCATTCTCTTGCTCTTTCGGTGCACCGTGTATGTTCGCGCGACTATTCCAATTTTCGTTTGCGCAGCAAACTTGCTGAGCACCTTATTAACATACATACATACATACAAACATTACACACGCGAGAGAAAAAGAGTAGCTGAACTGGCGGAGGTAAAATCAGTCGGCAAGGCAAATCGCATATACTATTTATGGTTGGTGGTTCACTCAGGCGTTTTGGATAGAAAATTCGTTTGTTGATTTTTGAATGAAATGCACGCGATCATTGATTTGATATGTTTACATACATACATGTATATCGCAGAAGACGCAGAAACATTGGCCACCATGGCGGAATGAATGTGCCGCGCGGGCGGTTGGAGTGGAGAGTAGGAGAGCGTGCAAGAATTATTGTGAGCGCTACTTTAATTGTAATAAGTGTGTCACATTTGTTAAAGCTTAAAAAATCGTATGCGCTCAGCTGGCATTGAAAATTGATTGCGGTGAGCACCTCTGGAGCTATGCTCAGCACTCACCCATCCTACTTGGATACGTACTATGTACTTACAGACATTTTACGAGTTACTTGACCCTTGGTTTGCAAAACACTCATTAAAAAAAATAATTTTCAAATTGAGATTTACTAAAGTTTTTACTTAAGTACAATAGTTACATACAAACATGACACACATACTTACCTATACTTATGTATATTTAAGGCCTTAAATATATGCTTGCTATAATAATCTTAAGTAAAGGCTATTTTTATATGCGGTTAATTCAATCATCTTCAATTTGACGCCGGATACTCGTCGACCTACAACTTGACAGTGCTTACCCGTTTTAGATTATATTAATGTATACTTTGTGTATATGTATGCACATACATATATTGTGTGTGCCTTTAATCGCACAGTCTATCTGTCACATATATTTATTTAAATTAAATTATTTGGCGCACAAATTTCTATTTAAAAAACGCTTGCCGGTTGCGGCTACAAAAATCACAAATTGAAAGTGAAAATTGCAAGCTTTAAGGTTTTTATTTTAATATTTTAAAGTTTTTTTACCAAAATAATAAATTTGTGAATTATTTTTAT
>NW_017534564.1:175185-270793 GCF_001853355.1 Bactrocera latifrons | reverse complement strand
TTATTATTTTTCTTTTTATTATTTTTTACATAAATTAACTAAGTCTTTATTGATTTTTAATTTTTTAACAAACCAAACAAACAAACACAAATATTTACAATTTTAAAAGTTTTTCTAATTTTAACTTTTGCAGTGTGTTAAGTGCTGTTTTGGTTAAATAATTGCGGTATGAACGGCGTTGACTATGAAAGAAATATGCAAATAAATTACAAATTCAAATACTTAGATACGTACATATGAACAATATATAAGTAAATATATTAACAGTATTAAATGTATGACGCATACAACTTAAGTATTATAAGAAGGTCTAGACAGGGTTCACTTCAAGTGGTAGTTATTTAGCGTTTAAGGCACTTACTTTTAGTTAGTTGTTTCAAACGTGAATTTATTGTTCATTAAACTGCGTATTGTTAAAGAACTGATAAATAAATTTCCTTGAACAAACTATTTTTAATAAATATTTTTATTTTTCTAAACTTTCCATTAACTCTGTTTCTGTTTTGAGACTGAAAGTGACGCAAAACTATAAAATTCCTCAGAAATTAATAGCCCACTTTGAGAAGGGCTTCTGAATTTGCCAATTTGATTATCAGAAACCGATTTTAAATTATTCTATCGAAGCGTCGAATGGTCGTTTTTATGTAAATGTTTGAGTAGTACTTCTGACTGATATCATTGCAAGATCTTAGGAAAGTTTTAAGCTTCGAAACCTAGGGCTTGAAAACCGTTAACTTGAAATCCTAGTGAATATAACGGTTTTTTTTTGAGTAATAAGAAATGTTGGGATAATGACTACACATACTGGATATTATAGTATGTATATGCATGGCAAAATATTATATATCACATACACATACCTACATATAAATTGTAAATATATTTTTTTACACATCGCCACTTAGTGCTTACATGCAAATCTACATACTTTAGAAGACGCGAATTAGATAGTCGCAAATTAGGGAGAATCAGCGAAAATTTGCCCCTGCCATTTTGCGTTTCTTTACTAATTAAATTGGAAAATAAGCGGGCGCTCTGAGAGGGTACAAGGCAAATGGTGTGAATCTGCTGCGTGTGAAATTTCCCTTCGGCTCAACAAAGTCAATCGTTGAACTAGCGTAAGGGTAAATGAAGAGCAACGCATAGCTGCCAATAGATACTATACATACATATTTTTAAAGTCATGAAGAGAAGCGTGCGACCGGTAATTGTCGGGGAGTGGTTGGCGCTGAAAGCACAGCACAAAGTTCATATTGAGTAAGTGCAAATTACTGTGGATATATAAATTTGCTGGCGGCATACGGTTGGCGGAATTTTTTGGCGAAAGCTAAATATAGCATATTGGTGAATAATTTGTACTTGTGTGCAATATGTATAGACCACACGCTTACCAGTAGGAAATTGCTTGATTAAAAAAGTTGTTTAAAAAAATGTATAAGATATCTACTATTTGATAGAAATACTGCCTGTGTGCTACGTCTATAACAAGTGATCGTGAAGTTTTGAAGCCAGGATATCGGTAATAACTATAAAAAGCAATATATAAATAGACATAAATAGCAACACTTGCCTCGTTTCGATGGGCTTCTTTGCTTTTGTCTACAGCAGTTTTAAGACCCAAAGCGCTATAAAAGTTGAACGTTTTTTCGGAATCAAATTTTGACTGTTCTTTTGGTACTTTTCGTAGAGAAGGTTACAATTGTATTAAGAAAATCTATCAAATTGTATACACTTTTACTCTTATAATTTATAGAAGCATCTAAATTTTTCGAGAAAGTGTTGCATCATTCTTAGGGGGATGTGATCTCAGCGTTAACATGTTGCAGTGTTCATCTTTAACCAATGGTATACGTATTTTTCGCATACGTGAGCATGCCGACGTGTGCACTTAACATACATTTATATGTTCATACCATTGTAGATATGTATAACTCTATAATTATATGTATGCATTGGTGTGCAGAAAGTCACACGTTGCCAACACTTTGTTGCTCACGTTCCGCACTTTGCCTTCCTAATTGTGCCAGCAAGTACAAATTTACCCAAACGAACATCTACACGTGCATACATACATACATATGTATGTATGTACCAATGCAGTGTGTTGACAAATGAATCACATGCATCGCGGCAGCGGCAGCAACCATCGGCACCAGTCTCAAACTGGCTAACAGATCGGCGATCATTGTAGTACCATTTTGTAGTGTCGGTGTTGGCTTTTTTCCATCGATTTTTGCTTATTTTCTTTCGTTTTTCCTTACAGTAGTTTTTCATTTAATATTTTTCTTACTTTTTTGCAATATCATTTGTTTTTGTTTCTGTTTGTTTTTTCTATTTCTGTATATAATACATACACACATACGGTCATATATTTTTATATTGTTCGATAGTATTTGTAAATGTGACACAGCGTTACGTTCACTCACGTGCAAGCGCACACACACACATTTGCTAAAAACTTACATATACATATATCATATGTACATATGTATATGTATGCTGGGCTATGTTATGTATACGTAAAGTCAAATAGGAGGCAAAGCCATCAGTGGCTTTGACGTCAAGCGAACGAGAGACGAGCCTCCAATCGACTACGGCAACTACAACAACAGCAAAAAATACACGACACCGCAGCCATGACTGGCAAATAACACATACATACATATACACGTAGTACATTCACACATGTCTATATGCATATAATTTCGATATAAAAGCAAATAAAAAATAACAGAAATACGAATTAACCGCAAATGAAAAACTAAACCCACCAGTTGCTATATGAGTCCAATCGCATGCACATGTACACATACACAAGCGTTGTTTGCATACACACATACATATTCGCGCATTAGATGAGGCCACATGATAAATAATTAAAAAGAATTATTTGTAATTACAAACATACATTCACACATATCCAACAATAAAAAATCAGTACTTCTCTATCGACATATACAGTATATTCATAAGTTTGTTTGTTGGCTTTTTTCTTAAATATTAATATTTTTGTTATTCATATTTTTCAATTTAAGTTGATTTTGTTTTCTTATTTTAATTGTTCATTGAATTCAATTCTCTTGATTGCGATTCATCGTGGCGTTTGTGGCAAATTCCGTCAATTTCAATGAAATTTCAGCATTTAATCACATACACCATAAACGGCCCGATCGCCTCAGGCACACCCCTTTTTGCAGGCCCAACATTCGAAGCATTCGCGGAGGCACGTTTACCGCAGCCACACATTTTCCGTCTACATAGAAATGCATATTTGATAGTTGCATTTTTATTGCGTTTTGATTTGCCAGCGCTGCATTGTCTTAATTGTTTTTGAAGGTGTTGCTTAGAAGGATTTCTTTAGTTGAATATAATTCAACCTTTATTTTGCGCTTATGTGTGGACAAGGCCAGGGCGCGTTGATACTAAAATTAACTTCATATAGATTTTGAAAATATAAATAGACTATAAACTGTGAGACTTTATTAACGAGCAAATAAATATGAAATAATATTGTTTGTGTAACTATTTATTGTTCCTGTTCAACTGAAATTCATCAGTAAAGATAGTACTTGCAATAGTTATAATGTGACAGGTACAACCTTGACAGGTGTGTCGCACGTTTTAAGGGTTTTTCACAAACCGTTAAATAAAATTTCATACTTAAACTACGAAGAATAAATTGAACAACCGTAATCCTACGTCCACGCTACACTTCACTTTTCAGAATTATTTTTTATTATTCATTTAAGTTATATATGTACATATGTATAATACATACATATATACATGTTTGTACATACATATGTATAATATATACATACTGATGCTGACATCAAAATTTATTAAAAACCAGAAAAAACGTTACTTCGGCTGCTCCGAAGCTGTAATAGCCTTCACAAATACAAAGTATTCCATAGAACCACTTGATGTTGATCGGAATCTGAACAATTCGTTCACAGACTTTTGCTCTTGACAATAGTCGGGTGAACTCACACAGTTTTCAAGGATTTGATTTGGCTCGATTGGTTTGCTATAGTGATTTGGTCTGAACAACTTGTTCGGAGCGTAGCGTTGCTTTGGAATTTATATAAAATATCTTGGAATTGATTTTGACCGAACAGTTTTTTAGCACTCACTATAGTGGTTCCTATAAATGAGCAGCTTTTTGGAAAGAAAAGGCCGTGTGCAAAATTTCAAATCAATAGCTCGAAACCTGAGATACTACATACAGACGAAACTACATAGCTAGATTGACTCAACTCGTTACGCTGATTATTTATATATAGGGTAGTCGAAAAAGTCTCTTCGTATTTTGCCAATATGTCGTTGCAGTCATATGTATATCTGGGGAAATTGAAAGAGGTTACAGCTGTTCAAATATGAATGAAAATAATGGAAAAGTTCCCTATATTTAGAATTTTTTGTATAAAAAGGGAAGAATGCCACGCAAGCCACAATTTGTGAAGTTTACGAAGACGATGTTGTATCAGTTCGTTAGGCACTACAATGGTTCGATCGCTTCCGTTCTGTAAATTTCGATGTGAAAGATGCACCTCGCTCTGGTCGACCTATCGTTGAAAAAGTCAATGAAGTTTTGGAAAAGACTCAGGACCGTCACATAAGCAGTCTTGACATTGAAGGAACTTAATATTCATCTTCAAGCGGTTTTGAACCATTTAAAAAAAGGTGGCTACAAAAAGAAGCTCGATGTTTGGGTACCACAAGAATTGTTTGCGAAAATGGACCGAATTAACATCTGCGATTCTTTGCTGAAGCAAAACGAAATCGAACCATTTCTGAAGCGAATGGTAACAGGAGACGAAAAGTGGATCAAATACCACAATAATGTGCGAAGAAGAACTCCCTTAATAGAGTAAAGTTGCCTTTAAGAGAAGCCTGTGAAAATTACTTGTCGCAGTAGCACTGGTGGTATAATATATAGTGAAAAAATGGCAAACAGTGGTCGACCAAAATGGTACATATTTGGTTCATTAAAATTCATTCTAAAAAAAAAAATAATAAATTAAATTTGGTTTAGAAACACGAAAATACTTTTTCGACTACCCAATATTATTTACCGAACATGCAACACAATTCTGACACCATCCCGTTCGTTGAGGGTACACCGTCAGATCAATTTTGATACGGACTGGTCCTTTATCATAAACTATGTGCGTAACTATAATCAAAAACTTATCAGGTTATTATGTCATATAAAATTTTATTATGACCGTAAATATGTTAATATTTTATTACATAGTAAATATTAAACAAAGGTTCGTTACGAAACTCTAACGAAAGTACCATGAAAAAATTTCCAAATTTTTAACTTCATGCAAATGAGTTTAGCAAAAGCTATAGTCTTGCTCGCTTTCAGTTGTTTCGCGAGCAGAGCAATCATTTTTTGGTCAAGTCGTTGGCAGAATTGAAGGTCATCGCATCGAAAAATATTCCATTGAAACGTGTATAGGATCACGTGCTTGTTATTGCCATTAAATGTGTGTTGGTGTGATGCATACGAAGTCAACAGGTTTATAACCGTCAGTAAGCGTTGTTAGTTTTTTCACTGAGGATGGTCGAAGAGATTTTTTTTTTGTTACTTTCGAACGTGCATTGCTTCTTGCTATCAGTAAATATCGTGATACAGTATAAAGATCTAAAACTTCTCTAATTTGCGATAAATTCATATTTTCATTTATATACAATTCATTCATATATAATGAAAATTAAGGATACTGAATGTGCTCTTAAATTAAAATAGTATAATTATGAATAATATGTATAAAATATTTTACAATAATATAATCACATGATTAGTAAAATATTATTTATTTTCAATTATTAAATTTCTTCAAATAATACTTTTCAACATTTTGTACAGTTATACGTAATTATTTATGTTATTGCGGGTGATTTATATGGTCACTGAACTAACCTCGTGTTACCCTGAACATATTTTGCGCAGATCTCCATCCACACCTATTTTTCTTACCGCCACGTGACTCAAATTATGATGCCAAATATTGTGGAAAGCCAGCGACCAACTGTTTATACATTTAATACTCATACTTAATACATACATATTTACGCACATACATACATATGTACTTACATATTTACTTACGACTTCATTACGCCGCAAGCGAGTAATTTACTCATCTTTCCCGTGCAATTGCGCCCTTTTGTCTTTATTGACTTGTCGGCTGTTTAGTTTACGATACTTTGCGTTTTACTATTGTTGTGATGTACGTAGTTAAGGCTGATAATTTTCCGACACAAGTCTACAGGCATTTTGAATAATTTCAACTTGTGCAGGATTTTTGGTTAGTTATGTTTTTTTCGTGGAAATTATAGCAAGTAAAATAGATGTGTAAAGTACGGAGTTTTACCAATCTTAAAAATATTGTTTATTTTGGGATAAGATTTTTAGACGGAAACATCGAAGATCCTATAAAATATACCTTATATTAGGTAGCCGAAAAAGTCCTTTCGTTTTTCTAATCTAATTTTTGCAGGGACATTATTCCAAAATACGAAAAGTCTTTTTCTACTATCAAATAACTATCCATATAACTGCCAACTAGTGCCTCAGTTTTTGAGATATTGATCTGAAATTTTGCACAAGTCCGTTTCTCCCCTAGAAACAGCTCATTAGGCGGCACAGCCGATATAAGACCACTATAGAACATTGCTGATATACAAATTTGTCAATCAGAATCAAGTTTTTGTATGGAAAACCTTTTATTTTTGCCATTTTCATGATATTTGGCCACATTTTTGTTCAAGACAATGCTAAGATCTCCGAACAAATTGTTAAGATCCGACTACTAAAACTTACCCATTAAAATCAAAATAAATATTTTTTTATAACTCTTAAAGAAATGCACCTCTGAAGGGTATTATAGATACGATGCAGACGCTAATGTTTTTTCTAATTTTTATTATAATTATATTATAAAAATTAATAAAAAAAAAACTCAAATAATTTTTTTTGGTTATAAAAAAAATTCTATGCATGTGAAAATCGATATTAATTTTTATATGATCCTAGGATCGAAAAATGATATACATATTGGCTGTAGTCGATATATGTAAATTAGTTTTGTCTATAAAAGTTAAACTAGAAAAATGATAAAGTAGAAAAGCAACAGAATTTAAATTTTCAGGATAAATGTTCGATTTAACGATTAGCAATTAATTACTATAATAAAATTTATAAAATGTCGGTCCATAAAATATTTTACCTGCTTGTTAATGGAAATTTTTTCAGAGTGTTGTGGTTTTGTTTCAAATCGAATAATTTTTGGTTCGCAAGTGCTTGTTTTCTTGATGGAGTAAAAAAAACAAAAAAACGTTGTTATTCTGTGTAATAGGACTTTCCGCAAAAGCTGTAAAATTTGCAGATGCACTCGCTGCGCGGCTGACATTCCCGTCAACAATGTGTGATGCAAGCACGGTTTGCACATGCACTTACTTCTAGAATACATTGATATATGTATGTCTGTATATAGTTACATATTATGCAATCGCCAGCCAAGTGATTTAATATTTTAATGCAACTCTCCAAATTAGATTAGTGGAAAGCATACGTGCTTAAGATGATTATTTATATCATTAATACTAGAATTAATCTGTAAGTGTATACATGTACATAGTACATATACGCAAGTATGTCTGTGTGTCAGTGCAACGGCGTTTAGTCTTGTCTATTTGCACAAAGCAAACTATCACCGTTGAAATAGCATGAAGTAACAAAGCAAAACAATCGCATTACTGCAATTTACAATAAATAAATCACATACAGAAGTATCAACAATAGTAAAATGATACAAGAAAGTGCAAAACGGCTGGCGGCACAAAAACGATTGACGGCGACAGTTATTTCCCATTACACTAGTGAGTTAACAGCTGTTTAAAAAGCAACAGTGGAATTGCAAATGGACTAAGGCAATAAGTGGTTCGATTTGTAGTTCAGTCCACCTAACGAATCATTCAAACATTTGCACTTGCATTCGTAAATACGTATGTATATATGTATGAGTAAATAGTATATCGTATGCTCCTCCACAGGTTGTTTGGCCTCCAAATGTTCACGGCCCACACATGTTCATATGTATGTATGCTTGTAAGTAAGTTTTGCACACGCATATAAGTATGTACATCTGTGTAGTGTATTTTATAAGTAGCTTTCACCGGCGCAGAGCGTGGGCTGATTGTTGCTGTTAGTGTAGTGGGCTGTGGAATATTTTCCGGCTGCCCGCATTGACTTTGGAATTATTACAGCATAGCATTCTAATCCGCCAAAGGCTCAGTTTCTGTACATACTTACTATGTACTTACTTATGTTTGTAAGTGTGTAATTGCGATAGTTCCGTTGTACGCATTGTCATTGCTTCAATTCGGTTGCTATTTTTTTTTTTTTTTGGAAAAAAGCTTTTTCCCCCCGTGTAATTGCTGATAAAAATTGTATAATCATTTTACTATGTTTATATATACACACATACACATGTATATATAGTTTCACGTATATAAGTACACACCTTGCACAAATACTTGGTATTCACTCTGCTCGTACTCATTTCTGCGTTTGTGGAGTTCTACCGAATTTGCTTGCACCTTTGCCCTGAAGGTGCTTTTGCTGCACTTTGGAAAACGCCGTTCAAATATTATGACTACGGCGCTAATTACACACTGTACTTCAATCCTCATAGATATATTTGTGTGTATGTATCTAAAGGAAGGTATTTATACCTTTGCCTACCTTTTTTTTATCAATAATAAATTGCTATTGCAATATTTTTAATTTTCTAGTGGATGTGTTCTGAACGGCATACATACATATGTATGTGTACGAGTATCCGTATAAAGGGTAATCTCATTTACTACATTATTAGCTAGTCTTATACTGATTTATCGCCTTTCTGGAAACTTCAAACACCTAAGCAGTTGTTGGAAGACTCGAAATTGACAAAATTTTGTCTAAAGTATTTTGTTATATAATACAGAACTAATAATGTTTGAAGCAAAGATCAGTTTTTTCTAGAAAAGATCCGTTTTTTTTTTCTAAAAAATTTAGTCATAAAGGTTTAAAAGTAATTAAATGCAAGAAATTATGAGATGAAAGTGGTACAACCGCTTTCTAATCTAAAGATAACATATATATCATATATTTCTCTCTAATATTTCTTATTAATATTTTCTATCACATTATTTAATTTTATCAATTAAAACAATGACAATAACTGTAATTAAGTATTTTATTCCACATAATTGTGTTCTATAAATAACATAACATATATAAGTATATACATATGTACGCATGTATCGCAATATAAGTTCAAAACTAATTTCTCCGTTATTCCCCCTTCTTTCTTGTTGGCAACATTTAATTTGTGTATATGTGTGTCTGTATATATTTTTCTAAAAATATTCGCATGGCGTCGCAAAAAATGTTTGTCGTATAATAGCTAATTTTAAAAATTATTAGCGTTCAGTTACCTGCGTGCAAATGATTGACGTCGGTCTGGTGGTCGTAAATTGATCTGTGAAAATTATATTTTTAATTGCGTTGAATATGTATATGTAATCGAACCGTATTATTTGCACTATTATATTATGTATGCACATATGAATATGCAAGAGGTTTACAATAGACAAAAAAAAAACAATTTTTATTGATTAATACTTTAGAGAAAACTGGAAGAGATTATACAATTTCAAAAAAATTTCCATATCCATTTCTGAACTGTTAAAAATAATGTTAAATATCCTTGTTTAATTTTAAATATAGCACCTGAATCAATTTCATGGTCAAGTCTAGGAAATATCCTAGGATGTGTTCATAAATCATATCTCCTCCATTCTTTTATTCAATGATTTTCGTTCAAGATCCAAGTAAGGATACTTTTTCAATAGCATTCATGGTATTTTTTATTGAATTTTCAATTGTTCATAAAATTTTTTTCATAACTCATGCCCAGCTCTTGACCGATGCTACGGCTGCTACTATGCCGGTCTCTTTCGACCAATTCAGTGATTTTATCGCAATTTTCGACGACAGGCCTTCCGGAGCGTGGTGCATCTTCGACCACCTCTACACCAGAACGAAAACGTTGAAACCATCGTTGTGCGGTGGAAATGGAAACTGTATAGGGTCCATTAACTGCACAAATTTTATTGGCGGCTTGAGATGCATTTTTGCCTTTATCGTAGTAGTACTGTAAAATATGCCGTATTTTTTCTTTATTTTGTTCCATGTTTACGACGCTATAACTCACGAACGAAAAACAGTCAATCAAACACGTGTTAGCGCGTAAAATGAGCTTTCCAAAAAGGTATAGCATGACCCGATGCGACGAATAAAACTAGAACTACGAGCTCTCAGCGCCAACTAGCGAAAATACCACAAGACTTTTTAGACAAGCTAATATTTCATCGAGTAGACGACGTCCAGCACTCGACGAAAAAATATACCAGGCGTAGCTGAGAGTCCAAATCTTAAATTAAAAGCGTTCAAAATATAGATGGTGCAAGAACTGAAGCCGCTCGACCTTCCCAAGTGACGTTACTTCATTCCATTGGCTCTTGAAAAGTTTCCAGACGATCCGACGACATTTGGTTTTAACATACATCGCATCATTCAGTGGATTTATTTAGAGAACACTTGAGTGAGCAAATAATTTCACGTTTTTTGCCGGTCTATTGATCCAAGATAGTGTGACATCACACCGTTAGACATTTTCCTGTAGGGGAATTTAAATGCTAAAGTCTATGCGTACAATCACGCTTCGATTCGGACCTTCGAGGAAATCATCACCAGTGTTATTCGCCAGTTACCCGTCGAACTGCTCGAACGAGTCATCGAAAATTGGACTCAACAAATGGACTATCTGAGACGTAGCCAAGGACATTAATTGAAAGTGATAATCTTCCAAAAATAAAGGCCAAAGAATGTTCTTTCGAATGATAATAAACATTCCCCATTAAATTTGAAATTTCTGGGTTTATACTTTAAAAAAGTAGGGAACATCCTTGCCTAGCGAAAAATCCCGTTAAAATTACGTACTTTCCGTATTGTTTTTATTTTTATTCAAAATTAAAAAGAAAAATCAAACTTAATTTCAAATTGCATATACCATATCACATTAGCTATAGGCTAGATTATTAACTTTTATCTCACTAAAATTTTTCTCGTTGGGACTTTAGTTGCCATATATGTAAATTCAGATCAATTTACGATACAAATAAACTGGGTGTGTTTGGGGGCAGGTTCTAAGACAATCATCAATTGTACAAGTCACCTACCTTAAACGAGTGTACGCATTTTTGCAACTAATAATGATATATGTACATATGTAACTGGAAATGGAAGTTATTGGTATTTGCTAATCTTCCATTCAAAGTTTCTGTTGAGGTATGAGTGCAAGTCGACAGTGATTCACGTAGAATAAATATGTATACATATGTATGTATGTATGTGTGCATGTATGTACATACATAGTATGTATACCGCACATTACTCAGCATTTTAGAAGGCATAGTGCTACATCTTTGACCTCTAAACGTTCGCTGAAATACTACAGTGCAGCTAAAAAGGCGTCACAAACCTGCAATAAATTTAATACCGTCTATCAGTTTATTTGTTGCTATTTTTAGTAATGAAAAGTACATTTTAGTACTAAGATTATGTCTCATAATGTTAATACAATAAAATAACTGGACTCTTTAACAGCGTTAACTCAAAATTCCATACTAAAAATGATTGGTCACACGTTTTTCCATACATACTTTTCGAAATCTTATTCATCGCTTGGCTACGTGCGAAACGTGATTTTGCAGCAGTTTCCCGATTTTACCATAAAGTCGTCTATACCGTTCGATTGCTTTATACAAATTTATGTGCATATAAATGTTCGAACTGATATACATACATCCATAGCTTTTTGTATCTCACCGGTTCCCACCATCAGCGGCACACTTTGCCATGGCGCATTGATTTTTATAATGGATTTTGCTACTCCAACGCCGCAGGCCAGCGAGCGCCACCATCGCATTGCCAAATAGCAGAAATATTTGTTATTGGAATATTCCAGAAGCGCTCTACACTAGGCATGCCATTTTTTTTTCAACCAGCACACGCACATTTGCGGCACAAAAAAAAGCGAACTATGTACAAATTTAAAAAGTAGTAAAACGTAAATATGTGTGTATAAAAATAAAAACGATATATGGTTTAAAAAATGCGTATTTAATGGAAAATTACCGCGTTTTAAAAATAGAAAATTTATTTGGGAATTTTCCATACCCAACAACCCCCACATGCACTAACACAAGTGCTCACAGCCAAGCAAATCAGTCTGCATACCGAAATACAGAAATATATGTATATCAGATATCCTCACATATGTACATATATATATACGTAATATTTAAATGTACTTTATGTTTGCTTGTCTAGCAAACGAGACGGCCGATTGTACGGTGGATTTTATTCCATTTACCAAAAGACAAAGCTGTCAAGATTGACATGTTGACGAAATAGCGCAACAGCTGACGCGCTTTAATGACTTTGCGACGGCTGCACAGACGACTTCATACGTATGTACATATATGTTTGTACCCACATATGTACATATGTAGCAGTTTTACAACATATGCACTTACCATTTCAGTTTACATAAATAATATTACACTTAAATACAAACATATGTATATACATACATACATATGTATGTGTATATTATATTGATTCACTTTGATTTGCCTTTGACAGTATTAGTTTATTTTTAAACCAGTTTATGGTTACTCGTATGCATAAATAGATTTACTAACGAGTTATTTTTAGATAAGGTGTGTTCACAGAGTCGACACTATCGGTGAAATAAAATAGAAAAAAAAGAAATTTATTATAGCAAAGTGACGCAAATATTTGTCGTAAAGTATTAAAAAATATTGGAAAAAATTTATTAGTAAAAATATATGTAAAATAAAAAAAATATATATTATGTTGGAAAATATTTAATAATAAAGATTACTAATTTTAATTAACGTGCGTATATAACATTAGTAAAATTCTATTCTCTTCAAAACCCTTTACAAAATAACATACTTTGTGATAAGGAAGGTTTGAAATATAAAAATATTTTTAGAATAATATCTTTATGATACGAACACTTTTATAGATTACTGTCTAACCTAAATATGTAGGTAAAATCGATTATGATTCATTCGAAATTACATTCCAAATGCACATATGTACATATGTATAATGAGTACCTGTTGATAAGAAACCAATTTGATATGTAGATTTCAACGATTTTAGGTCACGCGCATAAGTAGAGTGTAAGAGGAGTTTGGAATGTATATCCAATTAAGCTGGTAAATTCGTTAAAGAGAGATTACAATACAAATAAAATAATATCTAATAAGTATGGAATTAAAGTATAGTATATTAATAATAGTTCCTTCTATTGTGTGGGAGTGATAAACGAATGCCCGCTAAATGACGAAATACCCGCAAAGCGACATAACAAACCCGACTAGTTTAGGCGTTGATTAAATTTTTAGCCACTTGAAACAAAAATAAAATATAAAAGTAAAGAACACCCTATTTATTGGACTCTTGAAAATCATTAAAAAATATCTTGTATTGAATGTTTAAACACCGCATCCAAGTTCATTCAAAATTCTTCAGATGAGCTGGTAATTCCATAAATTATGTCTGATAATTATTTTTTAAAATAATTGTACAATTTATTATCAACTTTTTTAATTAAAAAACTGTTTTTCAAAGAATACGTTGTCAGAAATGTTAATACATTCAATTAATTCATCCAGTGCAACATTCTTTTCGCACTCATTAACTAAAATAATTCTAGTTCCATATTCTCCAAATATTACTTATTCTTCTTTTTTTGACAGACTGTATCTTTCTTTTTTTTAGATCACCCGTTGCATGTGATCATAAAGACTTAGTATATAGCCTACCCATAAATATTTATTTAGTCACAAATAAAAGTATGAACAAAAGTTCATACTGTTTGCCAGACTCCGTTGGCGGCGGCACAAACACAAACACCAAGAAAACACCAACACATGTATATACGTATATAAAAACATGCCCACATACATATATACGGAAAGTGATCAGTTCTTGAAATGTACGGCACACCGCGCCGGCGGAATTGGAGGCCGCTTCGTAGACTGGTTGAGTTGGACAAGCCCCTCGTGTATGACGTCACGTAAGCAGTAAGAGTGTGTTGTAAACGCACACCAATGCAGCAATGTGCATTTGTCTCAGTATGGGTTTGTAGACTTGAATCGTTCGAGAAAATACCCACACATATAGACTTAACTTGTTATACGATTAAGTATAGTGAGCTTTTTCTGCCATCTAAAGTTGTTGCCTTGCTCACAGCTAACTTTACACAGCCGCTTCGTCCGTCAAACCACTTTTTATGACCTACAAAGGTTCGTCGTGCAAAAATGAATGATGAAATTCACGGTGATTGTGTGGTAAATTATTTTTGTCTTCTTCGCTTTTGTAAGTCTGCAGCATTAACGGGAGTAACAGCCGTGGCAGCAGTTCCGACAGGCTAATGGAATTTTTTCTCAACTGAAAAATGCGCAAGTTGTCTCTCTCAATGAATTTTGTTTATTTATTAGCGGAATATTTTGCCTTTCTAAAATGTGTTTTTACCAAAAATTTGCAAGAAAAATGCATTTGGCGAATAACTAACAAATAAATAGTGCGAAAGTCTATGACGCATTAAGCTTTTGGACGAAATATCTACCCACTAGTTTTTTGTATACGCACATTTGTGTTCGTATGTGCATACTCCTACTAGTTTAAGTTTATTTTATATCAGTTTTTGGTCTACTTTTTGAACATTCAAATGCCAACTCAAGGTAGTGCTTAATATAGCACAATAATAATAATAACAAAATAATTTTGTACTCGTTTTTGTTTTATATCTGCAAATATTCCTAGGCAAAAGGGTGTTTTGATAACACAAACATTTCTCCCAAAAAGTGTTGATAATATTGCTTATCGAAAACCTAGCAAATATTTGTGGTGTAAGATTCCAGTCATCAGCGCTTCCGTAATCAAAAAGCGCGGAGAGAACCTAACGGTCGGAAGTGGCATTTATAATTAAGAGAATTATCGCTCTTTTTTTCTTCGTAGAATTTATGTACAGCAATACATACACATACTATGTATGTTAAAGAGAGCTTCAAAAGTATTTTAAATAAAAGTACATACATACATATGGTAAGTCATCAAATTTCTCTGAATCGATTATAAATAATTAAAAATTTGCAATTATTTTTGCAAAAAATCTCTATTTATTATATTATTTATAAATACAGCAAAGTCTTGTAATCGGTAAAAAGTGTACCATAGAGAATGAAAGTTAGAAGATGCTTATCCTGCAGATTAGACTAAATATATGTACCAAAAGTCCTTAAGTGTACATAAAAGTGTAGAGTTGACTTCGTGAAAGAGATATTTGACTTATAAAATCTTGACTCAATTGCTATAGAAATTGAAATACATATGACGACTGGATTATAAATTTAAGGGGTATGGAAAGGAATAATACATGTCATTTTAATAAATAAATAAAAAAAATGTATTGCACATTTCATTATTTAATGTATTTCATACTCGGCAATTCATTTTGAAAGTTTTTGGATGCCCTTGAAACGATCTCTAAAAAAGATATTTGGCGGATATTTGCTTAAAATTATGTCAAATCCGAAAACGAACAAAAAACAATGATCGTTTTATATGCAAAAATTTACAGTTCAGAGTAGCAATAAAAAATCAAAATATTAACAAAAATCACATTTTTTCGTAATTCTTCTTCTTATTCTTTGTTAAAATCTTATATGCGATGTTAAGGCGCAGATTATTAAGGCACACTTAAATTCCAATCGTCGGCCATGCTTTCGTCCGGTTATATTCTACATAGAAACTGATGCAACTCTTTATCAGTTCTTCACAGCCGTATTTGAATAGCTCGGCCTGCAATCTATCGGTCCCGCCCCGTTTTTGTTCTTCAGACGGGTGATTGCTATTCGAACTTCTTCATGGTCGGGCAATGGAACGTCTGCTCCATCGTCACCGATTGGGGAATCGGTTTACTATCTCCCGGTGTTATGCTTTCACTGCCATTCAGCAGGTTGGAGAAATGTTCTCTCTATCATTTTAGTATGCTCTGGGCATCGGTTACTAGATCACCTCTGGGGGTTATAGATTATGCTACGGTCTTGATACCTTCTGTTAGTCGCCGCAAAAGACGGAAATTTTTTCCTCTACGAATCTGAAAACATTGCTTTATATTTTGTTTGGAAAAACATTCAAAATAAAAGCACTTGTAACAAATGTTTTTGTAATTATTATTTTTTTTTTTTTTGAAAATCAACACCTCTACCATGATATGAGCATATTTCCGTTTTTTATATTTGAAATTTCCTTAAAATGCGTGTGTCCAAATATTTCGTTAATTGTTGAAAAAACGAACATTTGCTTAATTAAGAAATTTAAAGATCACCACACACGCCAGTGTTTTAATTGACAAAAAATAATGCCAAATATTTTTTGTACTTTGAGCGAGTCAATAAAAGCGATTCTGACGCTTTTTTATACTTGTTTCTAAACATTTCCGTTTCTTTCTGCCTTTGTCCCAGAAAATTTCCATTGCTGTTTGGAGGCCACACCCCTTTAACTGCCTGTCTGTTGCGACTATTTCTTCCTTGAAAACAAGTTATTCTTTATTACATATTTATTTGTTGTGAAGATTTTTTATTTATTTATATGAAATATATACATATACTATATATATTTGCTTTAATTAATAACAGCTCGTTTCGTCGTAGTCACTGGCTGCTCTAATGGAACTTACATAACGAACAAACGAACGTTTTCGACTGACGCAACACCATTGACTTTCAATGCCTTGTTTTGTGCATTTTTGTCTGAGCTATTGCGTTTGCAAGAAATTGATTGACTTGATTGCTTTTAAATGGCAAAACGTAATGCGAATCATATAGGTTTTTATTTGATTTGGCCTATGGACATACACACATATACTATATTTTATACACGTGTGTCTGTGAGTTTGAGCCTTAAAGTTCTATGCTCACACAA
This sequence comes from Bactrocera latifrons, assembly GCF_001853355.1. Lineage (NCBI taxonomy): Eukaryota > Metazoa > Arthropoda > Insecta > Diptera > Tephritidae > Bactrocera > Bactrocera latifrons. The sequence goes on along the minus strand of NW_017534564.1, from coordinate 253,641 downwards.
GCAATAGATATTCCGAAGCAACCAGTAAAAATTAGTTTGAAGGCGATATTCTATATGTCACACAAACACTCAGCGTGACACTTCATACAGCACATTCTTACTTGACGAAGTAACAAAATTTAAGTCGTAGTTTCCCAACCCAAATTCTGGATCAAGTTCTAAAGTCAGCGTTATTAACATTATTAACAAATATATTGTTATGTATATTTATTTAGTTGGCGGCACGCGGTGACGCACCTTGGGTCAATGTACGAATTTGCTGAGTAGGCATCGGCGGATGACTCGATTTCATATTATTTACATCGGCTCTTTCAACGGACCAGGGGGTATTCCAAATTGAGTTCCCACAACTTTTTCATGGACTTGACGATTTGTTTTTGCAATCTGGTGACTTATTGTTGAGTTTTGCAGAAATTTTGTCAAGACGTACGTGGTCTTAAGAACGTAGTTGTTAAAAATGACAATAAAATGTCTGTATTTCGACGTGTCATCTGGCATGTCCGTTATGTGAGGCAGTGGGCTCTAGTTTCACTGCCCGCGACTAAAGTGTAGTCGAGCCTAGCAAGCAGTTATGCAGTCAGTCACATGAAATTATATATTTACATTTAAATTTATATTAATTTTCATTTCTTGTTTTTACTCAATTATGTTGTTGTGATTCGGGTTCTCATATTCATTTGTTAAAAAATGTTATAATTGCAATTCCGAATTCCGGGAATTTATGTTCAATTAAAACGTAAACAAAATACTTAATATGTTACTACAACGAACGAAACAACATTAAAAAAGAAAATAAGTTCTCAGGCATTCGATCCTTTGGAAGTCACTGAACTTATGAAACATTTTGCCTTAGCTTCATTTTACCGTTCAATGAATGGTTACTCGCTGCACGGTGTTGAGTTTGCCTTGAATTCTTGACTTTCAGGTTTTTCATTCATCGTGCATTAATTTGTTTGATTTATTTTTAGTTTCTTGCTATATATTTTCGTTGAAATTGAAAAAGTAATTTTTTTTGTATACTCTTGTAACATGTTGCTACAGAGTACAATAGTTTTGTTGAACTGAAGGATGTACGTATCACCTAAAACCCCGCGCTCTTATAAGTTTAATTTATGTACATGTCTCTTAAACCGATTAAGCTACAAGAACCAAATTCACCAAGCGCAAAGGACTGCTACAGAAAGTTTGAAAATGGATGAAATCAGAATCACTGAATCAAAACTACTAAAATCGCAATAAATCAACAACTAAATATACACTAGAGACACTACATTTTATCTCCAAGATGGTATGAGAGGGCTTTAAAATCGGGTGAAAATTCGCCTACACCCCATATAACTACCAAGCCTCAGCACATGAAGGCACTTCCCTGTATTTAATCCTTGCAAGTTGCAAGAGTATGAAATGTTCGGATGTAACCGAACTTAGCTTTTCATTACTTGTTGAATTTTAATTTGCACACGAATTGTTGAATTATGATATATGTAAAATTTCTGAAAATTCCGACATCCGATAAAGCTCTACTATATTTGAAGTGATTAAACCTGACTTTTACAGATATTAATTGCCAGATCCAAATTTCTTTTCTTAAAGCTTAGGTGAAAAATTATTGAGTCATAATGAAACTATTCGATATTTCTCTCAAATTTTGATTCTTTAGGATATTAACTCTTCAAGATCGAAAAAAATTCTTGAGAAGCCTCAAAGGCTCAGGAAAAACATTTCATGTCTTCATTATTGCAGTTCTTTTGAACGCTCAATTAAACACTTTCAAGCTCTGACAATTCCAACTGAACCATCAAATGCAGTATTGCGATGTTACGTGCTCATTTGCGTGTATATCCAAATTCTCCTTTACCTCCTCGCCTCGCCGCAGATCGAAATATTTTATTACATATTTACAATCCATATAGTATTCCATAAAGCATATACATATGTATGTATATAGATATGTATTCATACATATGTGTAGATGAGCGGAAACGTGCCACTAACCACTTAATGGCGGAATTCTTCCATAAATACACATTATATAATATACTTTTCGTTTGTTTTTGAATTTTGCCAACTTAATCAAAGATTTGCTGTGCAAATAAATCGTACGTTGCCTTGAAAGTCAAATGTTGTTTAACGTTGACCCCCACCCCGCTCGCGCTGACCGCATATATTTTGTTTTTGTTCTCTACTCGAGTTTTTTTTTTTTTTGAAAATTTCGCTAAATATTGTGTTATGGCTGGCAGCCCACACAGCCGCAGCTTCGCGAAATTCGCCTAAAATACACAACGTCAAAAGGAGGTGTGTACCAGAGAAGAACAATACCATCATCATCTGAGAATCATGTGATTTGAACACTTGCCAATTAAAACTATAGAAACAAAGTGGGCAGTGCTCGGCGGGCTTGCGTCATACTTAAAACGGAACGAAACAGAAAAAATGCCAAAAAACCAAAATGTCATTTTCTGCTGGGTACAGCATTATTGTGATAAAAACAATTTAGACAATTGGGCCGCAAAAAATGCACTATTAATATATTGAACGGTACTTTTTTTTGGCATCCCACCAGAAAAAAATGGAATTTCGCCTGAAAAACTAATTTACATGTGTGTACATACATACATACATACATATGTATATAATAGATATTTGTATTCTATATTGAGAATGTATAAAAAATATTTCATCGAAAATGCTATTTGAGCGTACAAACTTGATTCCGCAAATGAAATGTTAAAACAGTAATACTTAAAACGGCATATTCAAATTATTTAAATTTTGGGTTTTTTAATGATTGGCCGTTAGTTAATGAAATAATGTTCTTAAGAGAAACGTGTTCACATTTTATTAAATTCAATCGATGCTTCATGTGTGCCTCCATTAAATACCTGTTAGAATGCAGTTTATTTTATTTTTGCATTTATGTACATGTACGGAATTTTTCGTCACCAACAAGTTATGTCGGTTAAATAATATTTTGTATGCCTTGGGATATATTAAGTTTGTCACGAAACCAGACCCCAAAAGAAAGCGGTAAAAACGCTTTGAAATACATATGTACATACATATGAATATAATGATGAGCTGAGACGATTTATGGTAGCCATGTTCAGCTGTCTGCATATACGCAACAAATTTTTCGGGTTTGGAGATATCGAAATTTTGAAAGAAGCTGATTATTTGTCGGATCCGCCGATGTCGGACCTTCTATAGTGGTCTGAGCAGTCATGAATGCTATAGAAACGGTCAAAACCAAGATCTTGTATGGAAAACTTTTTTTGTTGACGAGATATCTCCTCGAAATTCGGTATGGATTATTATTCAAAGCAACACTACAACTTGCGAAAAGAGAATAGATTACGTGCTGACTTCTCGAAATCGAATTCTAAAAAGCTTTCCGGGATTAGAAAATTGTAAAAATTTCTTAGCAATGATGCACAGTTGTTTATTCTTGGAAACAAACAACCATAGTTTTGCTGAATCATACAAACGTGCGTCACAGGAAGCTGTTTTTATTAATTGCAAAACTTTACTGCTTGAAATTTTCCTATCATAAATATGCAATTACCTCTCTTGTATAAATTCAAATTGCCCTTATGCTGTGCAGGGTATAATTTTTCCCGACTTTTTAATTTTTAGATGTTTTCCTGTTTGAAAACCCCAAAAAAAAATAAATATAATCCTTTAACTTTGCTAAAAATATTTAATTTCTATTTTTTCCTTAACATTTACATATACATACATATGTATAGCTTTTGCTAAAAGCTGCATTGAGCCGAACGGCTTATTTTAAATTAATAAGTAATCACTATTTTTATAATACAAAATGTTTATCTTGCTTGTTTAAAAACACCAAAAACACTTGTTTACTTGAGGCGTAGGAAACAACATATTTTGTATGTATGTATACATACATATATGTATGTGTAGGTATAAATATGAGTATGTATATAATCCTTTGGTGAATTACCCATACTAATCTCCATGGCTAATAATACTTCTGTGCAATAATAATTCGAATATTTTTTGTTTATTATTTTTTAGAGTCTATTTTGAAAATGATGTATGGAAATAAGCCAAAATACAATTTATTTGAAACACTTGTTAACATCAGTTTCTTTCTCTCTGTGCGCTTTATACTACATAAAGGTTGTGAATGTTAAAAAAGTCCGGAAATAAGTTTTCTAATTAATTTTAACTCATTCATTTAAACTCTTGAGCTCATAGAAGCACGCCAATGCGTAATCCAATTTTTCATACATCTGTTATAAGCCTCGACTGGGGTTTTTTCGGTTTTAGCTCATTTTGGAAATTCTCTTTGCACATATTCGCTGACCGGAACGGACCCGAATTTTTAACCCGCGAAGGACTGTCAACTGGGCAGAATTCTGCCGCTTTAGTGATCTCTATTCCATGTAGTTTTTGAAAAAGATCCAGGTCTTCTGGTACGAGTCTCGCATGTTTAAACATTAACCAAATTTTTTGAATCGATCTATAGGAACTAAGGTTGTCTGCTATTTCTGATGCCAACACGGTGTTTTCAAGGCTTGTTTCTTTTTTGACCGTCACCGTCAATCACAGAAGTGGATGCACGATTCGTATGTGCCAAGTTTTCAATGACTTCACAATCTTCACCTTGTGTTCGTGATCATGTAAAGTTCGGAAAATATTTCTGCAACATTTTCAACGATTCCATGGCCCTCTTTCGATTGGAAATGCAACCTTTCGAGCAATCTCGTTGCTCTATTTTTTTTGATCAAAATCGCCAAGCAAACTTTTCACGTTGTAAATAAACAGCTGACAAACACACACTAATTGACATATTTATGTAAAACTTCACACAAACGTAAAAAAGGCAGTGCTTGAGTGGACTAGTCCGGGTTGAATTTTTTCTGCTGGCAAAAATTCTTTAGCTAATTATAATAACCACGAAACTCCTGAATATTGTTCAGTTGCGATATCCACACACTCTAACCTCCCGGTAAGAAGGCACTTGCTTTACTAAAGCTCTTTATATTATGTATTCATTAAAGAATTTTCTTAAAAAATTCCTATTTTAAATATAGAATATGCATGATCAAAAATGTTTTACCAACATTTATATACATACATATATATACATATGTATGTATGTATATTACATATTTATCCTCTGTTGTCTATATTTTGCAAAATATGTTCATAAAACATACAGACATTCCCTTCAACGCAACAAAGTACCAAAAAAATCGCATTTGCGTCATAGGTGACCCAAAATGTAGGCACGGCGGGATGAACTATTTCGCTTTCCAATTTTCTTGTTGTAAGTATATTTATTGTTATTATTGGATAAACAGGCGCGACAAAAATGATGTTTTTTCAATTATTGCTATTGATGGCCCTCTCCAATGCCCAACGAATGCAGAAATGATGAAATCGATTGTGTTTGATAATAGACCTCAGCGAAGGAAGTGGAGGAGGAGCACATGAGTGCCATTGTTTTGTTAGTATATGTTCATGTGCGTGCGCCAGTAAATTTACAGGAATTGCGAGCATGCAAATGATTACTAATTGAAGTTCAATGTCGTCAGTGGCGCATTTGTTACTTCCAGCAACCGCTTGGTTGAGGGCTTGCGAACACATGGGCGCTCACATACACATACAAACAAATGTAAATATGCAGGTGGGTGGAAACACGCTTGGGATGGCACAAGGTGTCCCCTAATATCCTCAAGTGTTTACATTTGTCGGTTGATATTGTATTGTGAGGCAATTAGAATGCAGCGCAAATATTATGTACATATGTATATAAAATAGTTTGTATGCACATATGTATGTACATAGATACACAATTAGTTGATTGTCAACTCTGTGAGTGTGTTGAAAAGAAATTTTGTTTTTATCTAAGACGTAAATTTGTAGAAATCGTGAATATTACCTTTACATAAATCATTTATCATCTTTGTATTTTCTCAACTTTATTCATTTTTCTCGTTTGCTTTCTTCCAGACGCTTGCCTACGTTGTCAGGCGGAGAATAAACGTGAGGTACTTGGACGACAGGACTGCGTAGTAGTTTGGGGAGAATGTAATCACTCATTCCATCATTGTTGCATGTCGCTCTGGGTGAAACAAAATAACCGCTGTCCGCTCTGCCAACAAGAGTGGTCCATACAACGCATGGGCAAGTGAGCAAAATAGAGCATCAGCAGTTATAATGGAACTGAAAATAGATTTTCTAAATTTTAAGAAAGCAACTGGTAATTGATGTTAATTAAGTGAGCTAATATTTTCTCAATAGATTTAAGTTTCAATATTTGTTTGGTATGTAAGTTTAGGAGAATGGTGAAAATGTATAAGAGAAAATCTGTAATAAATTGTATTTGAGAAGAAAGAGTACTAAGTAGCGCAAAGGATATGAAAATGGAGCAAATGTGAACATATGCTACTATGTATATTGAGCGCATACAAAATTAACAACAAAGACAGAGTCTACAAATATTCCTTAGAAGATCTTTTTGTTAAAGTAAACTTATCTACATTCGTATTCTAAGGAAAGTCAGCGAAGTAAAAAATTTATGCCCCGGGTGAGGCTCGAACTCACGACCTTAAGATTATGAGACTTACGCGCTGCCTACTGCGCCACCGAGGCTGTATTAAATAATGGACCGAAAGACGCATATAAATGAAGTATTCTAGAACAGAAATAAGAGAAAAAAGTGAAAAAAAATCACTGCACTGATATTCTACAAAATAAAGACAAACCCTTGAAGCGATATTTAAAGTGAATGCAAGAAGAATAATCTTATTTAGTATATAGTTATAAGGAACTGACGCCATTGAAATTCGTGATTTGTATAGCAAAACCACCAATGTATAAAATTTTTGATTTTTCGCATTCTTAATATAAGAAATTTGTTAATTTTGCCAATTAGAGTCACTTTAGTAAATCAGCACTGCTGTCGTTATCAGCACCACTAATTAACTCCAATATACATAGTTAATAGTTGTAGAAAGGCCTTAAGCTCACTGGCTCACTGGAGTCAACTTCACCTGCCCTTAATATGGGTTCCCGGAAACAGAAAAATTCTCGCTAACGAAAAAGCTGACGAATTGGCCAAACCAGGAGCGTCTTTGGATGAACTCGAAGCGGAGTTAACATCATATCCGCTGGGAACGATCAAAAGAGATCTTTTTACTCACGATGAACAAATACCACAGTGCAGATAAAAATCAATAACCAATGAAGTCGAAATGGTCCAAATATGATAAGACTCGAACAAAAGACCTACTCTGTAGGACCAGGCATAGTATTTTAAGGCTTACGAAAACTAGAAGGAAATAAGGAAACAGTCTTGCACTTTCTTTGTGAATGTCCAACACTAGCACAAACCAGACACAGAATATTTGGAACACATCAGGTATGAACCTTGAGTGGCTGTCCACAAAAGCATATTGGACATAAATAGTTTCATCGAAGGCATAAAATGGTTGGAGTGCAAAGATGAAACGAGATAGCAGTTTTATATAAGTCAGGCGATATGCATTAAAATCGCAAATCCAGCGCTAATTGAGCCCAAAGTGGCTCCTACTTACCTATACCACACATCCATAAATTTTAGTACAGAAATTCCGCCATATCAATGATTAACATAGTATAAGTTGCCTACATTTTGGCGCAGTGAAAATAAGCTCAGGTTTTGTAAGATAATGGTGACAGATGGAAATTAAGTTTTTACTTGACCACTGTATATACCACAAGATTCGGGAAAAGAAATTGGATAAATAAGATATAATTACAAGAGTATGTCCTTTGTAAAAATAATTACAACTTAGTAAAGTTAAGAATGTTGTTAAGATTGACCACAAATATTTATTATTTACGAATTTCAACTTTCTCTTCTTATTTAAATTCGATTTCTTGCAATTTGTTACATAACTTATATTTGTTTATAATTTCGTACTGGGGGAAATATAGGCTATTGATATGCTCGGTGAATATGAATTATTTATTTTTAGAAGAAATTCTCTTCATTATTTGAGATTTTCACGTATTTTACTCGTAAACACACCCTACTTTGAAAAGTGCTGACGTGGAGCACTCTGTGGTAGTTTGTCAGCAGTTTCGTATTTGTCATTTTGCAAGCACCGACCACTTGTCCCTTTGGCGCAGAGGATAGCGCGTTGGACTTCTAATCCAAAGGTCGCGGGTTCGATCCCCGCAAGGGATGCATTGATAATTAATGGTGATTTTTTGCACGCGCAGTAAAAAAAGGTTTATTTTTTTCAAAAGGAACACTTATATTTCTTTGGAAGTTTTTGCCTTTTGAAGTAAGTTAGCATCTGATTGAATTTTAGTTAACGAAAAGATGAGTGTGCCACAATATATTCTAAAGGATTAACCTTGCTATATATCTGTGAGAGCACGTGGGTGGCGCTCCTCCGTTCGTCCCTTTGGCGCAGAGGATAGCGCGTTGGACTTCTAATCCAAAGGTCGCGGGTTCGATCCCCGCAAGGGATGTCCTTGTGGACAAAGTTACAACTACCTGACCTTATCAGAGTATGTGTTTCTTCTTTTTTTCCACTAATCTACCAACTGCAATTTTCTCATCTGCACTTATACGTACAATAGAAATATTGATAATGATTTTAGTCATACAAACAGACTTTGTAGTTGTGAATTGGAATGAAGTGTAGGCATGTGTTTCTTATATATATTACATTATTTTATATTGCGATTTCATAACATCCATAAACAATATAATATTTACTATTTTTTCTTACATAAGATATGAACCAGATTTTAGATAAAAATATAATTTCAGTGAAGCAAAATACAAAAAATTTTAGAAGCAAATACAAGTATTTCATTCATAAAGTAGCATACTCTTATAATAATTACTTTGGTTGCAAGGAGGGAGACAAGTTTCTTTCTAGAACATTCGAATTTAGCCGCAGCTTCTCCACGCGTGTTGGGTCAGCCAACTCTTCCTCCGCTAATCGTTCAGCTCGATTTTCAAGTATGGATTCTGTTGTAATTAAATATTTATTAGATATGTGAAATGTCATTAATTATTCTGGATGCACTTACTGTTATATGGCGTATATTTATCAGACAGTATACTTTCCAGGTTGTACCCAATGAATCCCACAACTCCAGCAATGGGAAGTGTTATGTAGACGGCATTTCGTCTTAATATTGCCATTAGAATAGGCCACATTATTAAAAATTTTATTACAATGTATAATTTATTGTTTACGCGATTATACAATATTTACTATTTAATTCAATTGGGCTAAACAAAAATCTTATTGCCGGTGTGCATTTGACAAACATATGATTGTCAAATATGACATTTTACAATCGCGCATTTTCTATCAAATTGCACCACCCTGTGTCTAATTTAAATAGCGCGGATGAAAGTCCTTCGTAAATATACCAAATGCTGACGGTAAATAATATTGGTCCAATTGATAGTTTAATCCAATGTAAAAAAATACAAGATGTGAAATTAAAATTTAAAAATATATACATAGCGGTAGAATGGCTGTGTGAGTAGATTCGAAGATATTACCAACATACTCCTAGACGAAACCTAATGCTAGAGAACAGTCACAAGTGTTTACGATTTCTGCAACCAGTCATGTTTTTATATACAAAATATTTATTATTACATTTAAGGGGTAAGTTTATACAATAATTTAAATTATTATATTCTTACTTATTACAGAAAACTCCTTATCTTATATTATCGTATTTCTTAAAAGTGATCGAAGTAAATTTCTCTTTCGAATTTTCGACTGGTGCGTGTATGCGTATTTGTCGCAAGTGAGTGTCTCTACCGTTCTGATGATTTGCCACAATCGCAATTTGTAACATATATATACGAACAGGGCGAGATTTACCATTTTCCACATGTATAGCAGTCCATCCTGAAATGAGGCTTTATTTATATCACCGCAATTGTTAGGTGTCAGTACTCACCTGTTGGTTCGAAAAGTTCTTGATTTTGCAACTCTTGTAAGTCGTTGAAATTGGAGCCAGTTCGCAGCGAAATACGTGAGGGCGTGTAGCTTTCATCTAATTTGTAGTCAGCATACAAATAAACAGCACTAATACGAGTTTTCCTATGAAACTGTACATTGACAAGATGTGGAAGTTGACCATCTGATTGCCAATAGGTGTCAATTGTATTATCGCGCAGACGTTCAACGCCAAACCCTGCAAAAAACCCTTCTCAGCGCTTGATCATACGCGGTATTTATAATCGTATTCACCTGGTTTGCAGGATGACAAACTCCATACAGCTTGATTGCCTATTTCCCTGACGACTCCTGATCGTTCAAGTGGTAAAGGATCTTGATTGCTAACCTCTTCCTCGGCATTAGCCTCCATTGTTGTTTTTTATGCAAGTATTTTTAAATTGTATATTTATTTTTCAAACAAACAACAAATCATTTGTTTATATGACTTGAACTTGAGTAGAAATGTCAAAAATAATTTGCCGGGCTTGGTCAGCTGTTTAGTATTTTGTTCTTGTATATTGATCGAGTTGCCACTGTTCTCTCACATAATATACCTATAATTTTTGAACATGATTTCTGAGATATATTTTCTATTTATTCTATATTTTACTATTTTAAAACTCATATATTTTATTTATTTTTGTTTTATTGGGAACTTGCATATAAATTATGTATAATTATAAGGATTTAACTATGACTAACATTAGTTAATCAAAATTTGAAATGATATGGCATTTACTACTGTTGCGTTGACGTTTCACATTGGTGTTTTTGTTAGCAAATTGTCTAAAAGAAAAAATATATTTTATTTTACCTGTGATGTGCAAAAATAAACATTGAGATTACAATGAGTCTGGAGCAGGGTGAGCATTTGTTGGCCTTGAAGGGTAAGTTAAATAATAAACGTATAATATATTTACTTACCACCGTTACTTTAAGTGATGAGGCTGACAAGGCCTACCCTCATTGGTCCACAAGTGATTTCCTGCGAAAATCGAGATTTGCCACAACAAACATTTCGACGTCGTATGGTTGAGCACGAAACTACTACAGTTGCGGGTGCGGAAACCTTAGCCGCAGGACAATTTATGCTGCTGCCACAGTCGTTCGGTTCCATATATTTAGGTAACACATTTATTGATCTTTAAAAGTCTGCTTTCTAACTACTTTTATCATTAGGTGAAACATTCGCTAGCTACATTTGCGTCCACAACTGTACTACATACTCTGTAGAGGGTGTTACAGTGAAAGCTGACCTACAATCCAACACCACGCGTATTAATTTACCCATGAATGGAAAGCAAACGAGCACTACGTTATCACCTGAACAAACCCTTGACGATGTCATACGTTACGAAGTCAAAGAAATAGGCACACATATGTAAGTGAACAATGTGCTATAGAAATCTGTAAGATTGTTGACGTGTTAAACATTTTCAGTTTGGTGTGTGAAGTGAATTATACCACTCCTGCTGGATTTCCACAATCTTTTAGAAAATTCTTCAAATTTCAAGTACTCAAACCACTTGATGTGAAAACTAAGTTTTACAATGCTGAAATGGATGAGATCTATTTGGAAGCGCAGATACAAAACATTACCACCGGTCCATTTTGCTTAGAAAAGGTCGAGTTGGACAGTTCGGAACACTATACCGTCACACCGCTGAACACCTTATCGAATGGCGAGTCAGTGTTCTCTTCTAAGAATATGTTACAACCAAATAATAGCTGCCAGTTTTTATATTGCATAAAGGTATCATAAGCTCGCTAAATTTATAAATCATAATTATTATAATCAACTTTCTTTAGCCCAAAGCTGAAATTGCGAAAGACATAAAAGCTTTGCGACAAGCAAACAATGTGGGCAAATTAGACATCGTGTGGCGTTCAAATCTCGGCGAGAAGGGGCGTTTGCAAACCAGTCAATTGCAACGTTTGGTATTTTATGCAAATATTTAAAGCATTTATATTTATTTAATCACATCCTCCTACAGCCATTCGAATACAAAGATGTGCGGCTGGAAGTAATCGATGCGCAGAATATTGTTAAAATAGGTGAACCTTTCACGTTTGTTTGTCGCATTACAAATACCGCGGAACGAATAATGGATTTGCTGGCAAAACTAGAAGCACCGCTTGAGTTTGGTTGCGATTATACGGGTGCAGCTGAATTCGGCATTGGCAAATTGGCGCCGGGCGAACAACGCGAATTTTCGCTTACAATTTGTCCAGCGCGTCTAGGCCTAATCAAAATCAGTCCGTTACTATTAACCAATGTACTGCAGCAGGAGCAGTATATCATCGAAAAGGTGGTTGACGTATTTGTCGTCGACACAGATTATCACGAAGATGAAGCATTCCAGGTAAACAAATTCGTGCGTTACGACAACACCGTGTCGACGCTAACGGAGGAGCGTACATTGCAATTGCAAGTTGTCTAAGGCTTCCTTCTCGATCTTTGGGCATTCAAGCGTGCGATCCTCCTCAATGTGTGGCAAGGTTAAGAGTTAAGTTATGCTCATTAGCCAATTACTGTAAAAGTATGTGTAATTTTTACCACAATATATGTATGTATGTATTTCGGTTTTATCTTGGACATTTTATTATTGTGTTTAAAATATTGTAGTTTTATTTGCCAACGATGATCAGCGGCATTTCACATTGCATTACTTCGGTGCAATCAAAAGTTCAAAGCGTTCTTAAGCCTTGATGCAGTTTGTTGTACTTAATCGCTTATTATCGCCTGCGTAAATTAAGTAAATAATTCAGTACTTATCAGCAATATTTTCCATCCATCAAAGTTGCTTTGCATTAATTGAGAAATTTGCATTTTAAAATGCAATCCAAAAAGTGGCCGCTGCTCATGCGCACACCATTTTATTTTTTTTTATTTTTTATTTTATTTTATTTTTATTTTATTTTTATTTTTTATTTTTTATTATTTTTTTTTTTTGAATTGACAATGTACAGACTGTCTCTTATACACATCTAGATGTGTATAAGAGACAGATATGTATGTATGCAAGTATAATATATGTACATTGTACTATGTGCACATTGCTTCATCTAACCATTTTTGGTGAGAAAATGTCAATATTTTTATTAATTGATTTAAGTGGTTTTTTTTATATATTTTTTTTTAAATTAATTTTTTAATTTTTTTAAAATTTTTTTTTTAAATTTTTTAAAAATTTTTTTTTTAAATTTTTTTAAAATTTTTTTTTTAAATTTTTTTATAATTGCAATGCAATTTGGCTCGTAAATCTTGTTGCGCTATGCGAATTTGTTCGAGCCGAAATTTACGATTTAGTAAATGTTTCCAAGTCTATGCATTTTTAAAGTGTAACTGTCCGTCGCACACTTGCACATGTCATTGGTGGCTGTTAGTTGTTGTTTTTGCTTAGTTTGTGTCCTCGTTTGCTTGCAGGTGGCAGCTTGTGGACTACGGCGCATGCGGGTGCTGACTAGCTGGCGCGCCTGCTCCACACATACATACATATACACATGCTCATACATATTCATGTGCTTTTTTGTACATACATATACATATGTGACTGTGTGATTGTGTGTTCTTGTAATTTATGTACAAATGCGCCTGCGCGGAGATGTTTACAAGCTCGCGTGCACTTTTTTTTTTTAGAAGCAGACACACTCTGCAACATTTATTTTTGTGCGGACACGTGTATGTGCAATCGCACATTTGAACGATGTAGTTTCTTATCGCACGCACAATAAATCCCCGAATGTCATTAGCTCGCTGATTTTCCAAAGATATATTGCGCCGTTAATGCTAATACCTTTCTATCTAATTTTCATGCGGTTACAGCAGCGACATACCTGTGCCGCCTTCCGCGTCAATAGATTCTGCCGTCTGGAAAAATGTCGCTGTGCCTTACAAGCGAGCTTTTATTAAATATTCACGGGCGGAGAAGAACACTACCGTGCTAGTAAGTCTTTCATGGCTGAACTGCGCGCTGTAAGCCAATCCAAATAAAATATTTGGGCGTCGGGGTCTATTAATATGATCGCACTAGATTTCGCACTTTTGATAAATTTCAGGTGTCTTTTATAGATTGCGAGTTGATCACAAAATCATTTCCTACAACAAACTTCTTTTCAACATAACCCCTCACATTGTGAAAATCCCTATATGAAATTAACTATTTTACTTCTCAAGCTTATTCTTTACTTCCCACAATAGACCCTCTTACCTAACCGGTGTGTTACGTTTGATAGTCTCCATTTTTTCACACCGCGTATGACTGCGCTCATTAACAAAGTACACAACCGCAGCAAGATCCTCAGGTCGCTAGCCGGTAACACCTGGGGCAAGGTCAAACAAACTTTGTTGACCACTTATTGGCCGCAATTGGCCGGCCAGTCAATAATTATGCTCCCCTTGTTTGCCTACATACGAAAGAATGAAGCTGAGAAAGATACGGGCAAGTGAGGACATTGCCCTCCGTACGATTATAGGATTTAGTCTAACCTCTTCCGTTGAACCACATTATAATATGGCTCGCATGCTTTTGATAGAAGTATATAATGCACCTCTCTCCAAGCAGACACCCTAGATGACCCTGCAGTGTCGCTTGGATGCAGGGAAACGCAAACGAGGAAGTTCCAAACTTGTCAGAACAATGCACTCTGAATTACTGTTATCTCTTATCGAACACCTGCATAAGGAGGCCCGTATGCTCCAAGTTAAGTTCATGATATGAACTCCGCTCTAAGCAGTTTGTGCTGGGGTGCTTTCGCGGAACCGCTTCCTCGGAACTTTAAGAGATCATTCCTCAACTTTGTCGACGACATAAAACAATACGCCGACCAGAGTTCGGACGGAACTAACATCCGATAAGCACTGATCGCCATTCACAATAGTTTTCATCGACTCCCTCTCAATGAATGGCGTATTTGGAGTCAAACCATCACGAATTGCACATGAAGAGCGCGTGTTGCAGCGAGAAATGAGATTGACCCTTGCGCAGCTTCGTTCTGGTTACTGTAGCAGGTTAAGCTCATATTAGACAGAATAGACCCCGACATATCTAATATAAGTTCAGCATGCAATGAGTCCCCGCATGACACTGGCCAGCTCTTTGCATGCCCTGCAAACCTTACTCATCTGACGCCCTTCTCCCTTTGGTCCGACCCCGTCGAAATAGCACGCTTCTTGGATCTACCGTTAAGTGTTTCCATAACAGTTGGTTTTGAACTTTCCCTCAAACAGAGTTTAGGTACTCGCTACAACAACAAAAATAAACGGCACACACGGAATTGTTTAAAACTTTGCGATTGGGTAATGGTCATGTCCGACAACCTTTGGTATGAAACATACTAATTTGCTGTAAAAGAGTAAAAGCGTGTTTACTTTGCGTCACAAGCTTGAAAAGAACGAAAATTTGAGGAATTGTTAATATAGTCTCTTTTCAATATAACAACAACATGCCCCTGCTTTTTTGTCTTTCTCTTTTGCTTGAAGTCGAACCGCTTGCTGGGAATATCGTTCCTATAAAACGTCGTCGAACATTAAAAACATACCGACCCAACTTCCTTGTAGTCGAAACAGCACCCACCGCAGGCCGTGAGCTCGAATTGCTAAGTAAAATCAGAGAAAGCCCAGCGCAATTTCATTTTGAATACTCTAGCAGCTTAAACTCCTCTGTCTGGAAAAGATCCCGACATACTAAATAAATGACCTGCGAGCAAAGAGTCCTGGCTTGACACTATCCATCTTTTGTATGCCCTGCTAAACTCATTCACCTAAAACCCCTTTCGATTTGGTCGTTTCCCCCCGAAACAGGCCATTTCCTGGACCTGACGCTAAGTGATTTCCATGACAGTTGATTTTGGATAAGTACTTTTCGGACCGCTCACATATTCTAATGTTTTCGCATATTGAACTTATAACAACAACTATCATTAACATATTTATTTTGAAGCTTACTTACTCTTACTTCCCCGTAAAGTCCAATTCTGGTGGTTTATAGGTAAGCACTCACACTCGCAAGTAGCCATGAAATCACTTGGTAGGCGATATTTCAGGTGATATCAGGAATGTGCTTGGCTCAATTATGACCGAGCGCATCTGAAAACAGTAAAAGCGCACGGATTAAAGCCACTTCAATTACTTTGTAGGCATCTTTAAAGTGCGTTTTTCTTTTATCCATCGATCAAGGGTAGTCAATTTCGGCAGAAATGATA
Organism: Bactrocera latifrons; assembly: GCF_001853355.1. Taxonomy (NCBI): domain Eukaryota; kingdom Metazoa; phylum Arthropoda; class Insecta; order Diptera; family Tephritidae; genus Bactrocera; species Bactrocera latifrons. The sequence continues at coordinate 237,439 of NW_017534564.1, read as the reverse complement.
AATTTTAATTTTCCTTGCGCACCGTTAAAATCTTTATGACTCTTTCGAATGTGCGCCGATGAAAAGTCGTCATCATCACTCGTTGCACGTCGACGCAATCACGTGCACATTTTCTCTTAATAACGCCGCAACGCCGCAACGCTGGACATTTTTCCATTTTGATTGAGTATCAATTTTTAATGACCGCCGCAATTCCGCGATGCTAGCTAGGAGTAGTGAAAAAAAAACTTTTTGTTTTGTGGCAAATGCTATTTAATGAACCATTCAATGCGCATTGCTGCCGCGATAAAGCAATTGTGACCATAAAGCCGGAAATATAAAATGCGCCAAAGATTATGCCAGTTTTTTTATAACTGCATTGGCAGCAATCAGCAAAAGCAACAGCGACAGCGACGCTTGAGGCGGCGGTGTCAACTAATGCGCCAGACCACTAAAGAGTCCAGCATTGTGCGCAATTGCGTGCGCTTTCAAACGATGAATGTTGGGACGAGCGCGCCGCAGCTGACGCAGGATGGTAAAATGGATTGACTGACGCAAGGCTGATGCGTTGACTTTTGCGAAATATGTGCACCGTTGATTGGCTTGACTGCAGCAACAGATTGCTTGCGTATATATGTGCGGCGGCTGGGACGGTTGGAGCTACGGTTAGTTAGCTGTTTGATGGTATGAAGCTTCAGCATTTCAACGTAGGCATAGGTGCAACGTAGCAGTCGCTCTTCAAACCGCGCACGCAAGCGCGCGCGCTCACTTGGGAATAAATTAACGCTGGAAATATAAAAGTAGCACAGCGCCTCCCTTTTTATATTCACTTATTTGCTTTCGCTTCATTTTTATTGCAGCGCTTAATGCGCTTCAATGCAACGACCACAAACGCACGCTGCTTGTCTTGTCAATTGAATTTGAGTGTTATACATTTGCTTCAACGCGCATGCCGCGCGCTTCCCTTCAATGTCCAACTAAAATGCATCCTGCTTTTAGTGATGTATTTGCGCGCGGAATTTAGTCAGCATCTGAATTGCGCGTAATGCAAAAATTCCATAACATCAACGCGTCAGCGGTGGCTTTTAGCTTGGCGTCGCTATTTGAGTATTTATCGCTCCTGCGCTTAGTTAATCCGCCGCGCTGCAGCCCGCTCACCGCTCTTACGGCGCGGTTGATACATTAAAAGCAACTACATTACTGCCGCTTTGACTTCTCGTTCGTCGCCTTCGTTGACGCGCTTAACCATTGTCGTTCGCTGTTGCCTTACAACGCGCACAGTCTTACTGCTGTGACACTTTGACAACTTAATTCTATCGTTACACTAAGCAATCGAACTGAGCTGCGCATTTCCTTTGGCAGCACCAGCGGCATGAGCAGACATCATTTACGACATTTACGCACAATTGCAAAGACGCATCTGCGTATATGAGAACAACAACATCGCGTCAACAGTTCGATGGCGGCAAAGCTTTTGTATGAAACCCTCATCAAGTAGATAATTAAGTGGTTTTCCATCAGTTCCTGTTATGTCCCTTACTCTCTGCACTTACCGCCGCCACCGCTCTGTCTCTCCGCTTATCGCATCCTGTCCTCGTTATTTAATCACTTTGGCTAAGTGTAGGGAATTTATAGCGGCAAATATGCTTTGTAAGATGAATGAGTGCGCTCATTTAATCGCCAGTAAATGAGCAATAAACCGAGTGAAACACTTTGAAACCTTAAAGCTCATTAATTGATACATCCCGGTTTTGCAGAGACAGGTATGCTCGTAACTTTAGTTTTTGCTCGAAAAGATTTGACATTAGTTTTTATTGTCGCTAGATCGTTAGAAGTAATAACTCTTTAATTAACGTCGTCCCTCGAACGCGCTTTCACATTGTGCACTTTATGAGTTGTAAAATTGTCGAAGCTTTGGATGACACTTTGTTTGTAATTATGTTGTTTGAATTATCTTCAAAATCATCTCTGACAACCATATTTTTCTTCTCAGGCCGAATTAATGTTGATGAAGTATATAGTATATAGTGGTTCCGAGCCTATCTCAATTTGACAAGACAAGAGACTATTACTTTTGAATATGAGTCTCAGTCGGCAATAGCGTACTGGTTCTCTAAGTTTTGCACTTATTTTTCGTACCCAATCTTCGCACCTTAGTCGAATTATAAATAGCATTTAGTCATTGGTTCTTTATGTAGCCTTATTAAGCTAGGGATCAAGCGGGGTCAAGCGAGCGGCCTGCAAGTCAAAGCTTATTAAATATTTGGAGCTTGAAAACGGTTGCATTTCCATAATACTTAGTTATGAGTTGTCTTTGAAATCTCTTTTTGTGCTTTATTTCTTTCCGATAACTTCATGGATATTTGACTAGCCTTTTTAAAGAGTAAGAAGTTTGTTGGAAATGGAGTTTTATGGGCTATAATTTTGCGATTTTGTCCGTTTTCAAACTGCATCACACGGAGAGCAAGAGAAAGTTGTTTGCTAGGTTAAGTTTAGGTTTGATGTTCGATCCAAAAAGCGGTCCTACTTGGACAGCTGAACGCCGGTGCATTGTGATATCTAAATACTCCTAAGTATTGATCAATACCAATTCCCGCTATTTTAGCAGGTTCGCCGAAAATATGACTGCTAATCTCAATCTCAGTCCTGAAAAGCTGGACAGTGCAGGATAAACTGACTGGGTGGTTTCGACTCACCTTCGTCCAAGCAGTGTCCGAAAAGATTTTTAGTCTTACCCAATGCAAGCCTATTGGCAAGATAATCCTTTCAAAAAGCAGGTAGTTCAGTGGATCTCCTCCGTTATACGCTGGGCCAGAAGGATCTTGTACTCAAGCACATAATCTAGTGTTTAATCAGAGCTTGCTAAGCTCACATTCCTTACCTAACTTTTAGCAACCAGTGGGCGAGCTCAAAACTCCCACTACTATTACCGACCTATTGTTAAAGCTTACTGCTTATAACAGACTGGTCTTCGAAGAAATAAATCTATTGGACGGTACCTTTATGGAAACCACCTCAACTTGAAATCTACTAAAGTGATCCGGTATCTTAAAACTAACTTGACGGGAAGCTTTTTCCAGTAAACTCTGCCTCCAAACCTTCTTCTAAGCTTCGTCTCACCCGTGAAAAGGCTCGGTCCGCCTCTTCTCCAGCGACTTCGCTCAATCCACATATCATCTCGCCAGGTGCAGGTATTTACTCTATTTTTACACTAAGAAGTTTTTCCACTAATTTCTCAGGTCTCCTCTAGCTGGTCTTTCCAACGGAGTCGAAGTGTTCTTCTTCTTCTGCTTCCCCCGGCAGTTACTGCGTCAAATACTCTTAGAGCTTGAGTGTTTTCCTCCATTCGGACCACATGACCTAGCCTTGTAGCCGCTGTCTCTTAATTAGTTGAATTATGTCAATGCCGTCGTATATCTCCCACAGCTCATCGTTCAATCAAATGCGATATTCGCCGTGGCCAACGCACTATAGACCATAAATCTTTCGCAGAACATTTGGTCTTTGTTTGTCGAGAGAGGACTTTACTTTTCAATTTCCTACTCAGTCCGAAGTAGGAATTGTTGGCAAGAGTTATTCTGCGTTGGATTTCGAAGATGACGTTGCTGATTCCAAGATAGACGAAATTATCTACGACCAGCGGTTGAACACTCTTATTAAAGATTATGCCTTCTCGATTCAGCTCTACAGCTCAAATAATTTTCTCCAGCAGTAGATTGAAGAAATCGCACGATAGAAASTCGCCTTGCCTGAAACCTCGTTTGGTATCGAACGGCAAGAAGAGAGGTCCTTCCCTATCCCGTCGGAGCTTTTGGTATTCCTTATCGACAGTTTACACTGCCGAAAGCAGCTTTGAAATCGATGAAGAGGTGGTATGTAGATCCTCTCTTCATGGGCATATAGCGAATATCTGGTCAGTTGTTGATTTTCCAGGCCTAAAGCCATTCTGATAAGGTCCAATCAGTTTGTTGACGGCAGGCATTAATCTTTCACACAATATAATTGATAGAACYTTACATGCGATGTTGAGGAGGTTTATTCCACGGTAGTTGGAATCCTTTTCGTAGATTTGGCAGAGCACACTTAAGTTCCAATCGTCGGGCATGTTTTCGTCCAAGAAACTGATGATCAATCGTTACATACAAATCGACTTGGCCAATATATTAAACAGCCCAAACTAATTTATTCAATTAAAATTTTCTATTSAAATCAACATTCATAGTAAATGACGTCAGTGTCAAGTATCGCTTGATTGGTGCGCCCAAAAGCTTAGGCCTGCGCCCATAGAGACTACCTCAGACTTAMGCTGATCACCATTTTTGTCAATAATTTGGTTACTGTAAATATAGATACACAGTTTCAGCTATAGTGCCATACTGGGCTGGGTCGGGCGCTGTTAAAAGAGCTCTTCAAGTCGCAAGTAGAACCAGAGCAAAGTTAAAGAATTGAAAATTATTATTTCGTGTGCGCGCAAGCGGTGGAGCGTTGGAATGCRGCGACAACGCGGAGACAGCTGAAGACAATGCTTTTCGCAGTTATTGYAGCGCGCCAGACGCGGAGCTATTATTATAAGCATTTTTGGCTTTTTATCACAGYGCTCACAATTACTATTGCTGTTGTTGTTTGCTGTTCGTTGTTGCCTGTCAATGCGGCAGTGGTCGCATTGGAATGACATAATTGCCTCCCAGTGCTGCACCGSAATGGCCGCGACGACGGCAACGGCGGCRGCGACAGGTTGAGAGCACAGTCTRTCCGSSCATTTTGTTGTTGCAAACATTTTTCCTAAATTGACATAATGACAGATGTACGAGTGCTGGTGGTGGTGTGTATGTGCKTCGCAGCGCAAAGAACAAATGCTACAGCAACAACAAGAACAACTCAGAAGTATAATGAGAACAATGCTTAATAAACGGTAACAAAAGCATTGCTGCTGGAAATCAGACAAGCGACCGAAAGACAGCAACACTGGTGGTGCTGCTGCTGTTTGTTGTTGCTTTTATTTCGTGAGTTGCAATTGTTTGTTAAGTGAATTGCATAAGAATGTAACCGCCACGCCGCCACTGCGCACATAGCGCTGATCTCTACCGCCGCAGCGCAGTTGGGTCGCCAGCGGCGGTGGAGGCGCAGGCGGCGGCGCACAATCAATGCCACTGCGGCCGTCACTATGCTCTACTTTGTTTCACTCGAAATTTAAATATTCACCACAATTCGTTTGTAATGCGATTCGTCGTTGGCAATTGAATTGTAAATTCAGTTGTCGTCGTTCTCGTTGCCTGACGTCTGTCGTGCCAACGCGCCGTCCCGGCACACACTTGGTCGCGCTGCCACTGGTGCCGCCGCCGCCGGTGATTTTATTCTGAAGCGCGCGCTTACAAGGCCTCATTAGCGTAATGCGGTTGCGACTCTGGCGGTCAACATGTCCAAGTGTCCGCATATTTCCGGTAGCGCATCCACCAGCGCTCACGCTTGTCCACCCGCTCGTTGCAGCGGCTTGCAGCGAGGAGCAGCGCAATTGTCATGTCATATGCACTGCTTCTCCAGTCTGGAGTTTTCTAATGATCTCAGGCAGTCGGACAATGGGACAGCAACAGTCGGCTGGTCGGCGCGCAGTGAGTGAGCGTGCGTGCACAGTAATTGTGCCGTTAGGGCAATTGCCAATCGATGCCAGGTTGGCGCATGTATGCGGTGGGTGTTGCAGTGAGCTACCCAAATGTGGCTGATTTGACATTGGAGTCGCTTCTGTTATTATAATCGCTTGATGAATTAAGCATAAGGCTTCAAATTAGAAATTTCTTTACATAAATTATGCCTTTAATTGAGCTCGGTAATTTTTTTTATAACTTTTTTTATTTTAATCAATGAACATAGTCGCATTAAGCAATTCCGTAACTCATTTAAATTTCTAGATGATAATGAATATGTCTTTTTTAATCGATACTTTCAGTCTCTCTCTGAATCATTCTTTCAGTAAATAATTCTCTATCCTAATATCTACTCTTTGCATTGTTCATAGTCTAGTGGAACAGATATATTACCACTGATCGTCTAGGGGTTCTGCTCTGTCCTGCTTTGTTGATATTTATACTATTTTCCTTGGGCTTAGAGCAGTTTCGGTCTTGCATTATACCTGTTATTTCAATTGCCAACCGATTTTGCATAATTTGGAGTGTAATGTGTGATGCAGAGGCGTGGACGATGACAACATCTGATGTTATCCTTTGGACGAGATATTCGAAGCCGTTGATATAGTTTAGCGAATTACGAGACAGAGTTATGCTGGCGTTTACCTGTCCGTATGGATGAAAATACTCCAGATCTGAAAGTATTCGACGCAGTACCCATCGGGGGAAGAAGAGGAATACCTACACTCCGTTGGAGAGATCAGGTGGAGAAAGACCTGGCTGAACTTGGTATCTCAAATTGGCGCCAAACTGCGAAAAGAAAAAACGCGGTGTGTACGCCAGTAAAGAAGAAGGAGTTTTAATGAAACAGTTTTGTATGCCGTACAATCATAGCAGAACCATAATCCTGCAAAATGACGTCGAGGAAAGAGATAACTGACAACGTATCCAAAGGCCGTATATTCATCAAAAGCATCTTTATTGTTGACCAGACGTGGGTTTATGAATCTGACGTGGAAACCGCCAACAGTCCAGCGAATAGCGCTATGACCACAGCCCGAAAATCAAAAGTTGTCAAAAAAGTGGTTGGAAAATTGGAGTAAGCGTCGGTATGATTATATTAGCTCTGGAGTCCTTTTTAAATTTAACAAAGATTTGTACGCGAAAATGACTTTGTCAGTGTTAGATGTACTACCATTGGGAAGATAGCTTACTTCTGACATCTAGCCATTATAACGGGTTCTTCAATAGGGACACTACAAAAGTAGACCGATAGAGATAGTAAACGCCGCCATATTTTTCTTTGCTTTTTTGACATTTCGCTTCAATAACCAAAAACGAGTCGAAATTATTAAAAATTTACAACCGAAACTCGGAGTCAGTGGCCTCAAATTTAAGAGCGCAACGTCCAATTTATGGTCTCTCACACGTAGTTCTCAAGCGTTGGACATCTTTGTGACGTAGTTGTGGCGAATTTTTCCAAAAGTTTTTGGCCAACATCCCTAATCCAATTTACGCAAGAGTTGAAGAAGATTGGCCATCTAAATCACTTTATGTTTGTTAATTGGGTTGAGCAACAACTTGAAGATAATCCGAATTTTCATCGAAAAATTAATTTCAGCGATGAGACTCATTTCTGGTTGAATGGCTTTGTCAATAAGCAATATTTTCGTTATGCAAATGCAATAATTGCATCCCGAAAACATTACAGTTTGGTGCGGTTTATGGCCCGGCGGCGTCATGGGCCGTACTTTCTCCGCGCTGATCAAGACCGACACGTTGCTATAAATGGGAATCGCTACCGCTCAATGATAACCGAATATTTTAGGCCCGATTTGGATGGTATGAACTTGGACAATATGTAGTTCCAACAGGACGACGCCACAAGCCACACAGCGAATGTCACAATCGATGTATTGAAAACAAAGTTTGGTGAACGTGCTATCTCAGCTATGGTCACGTCAATTGGCCACCTAGATCGTCGTTAGACTATTTCCTATCGGGCTACGTCAAGTGTATGGTCTATGCCTACAAGCCAGTAACTATTGATGAACTTCGTACGAATGTACGAACATGAAATTGCAACAGTATCGGCCGATTTATGCTTGAAAACCGTCGAAAATTGGGTTCAGCTTCTGGTCTTCTGCAAGCATGCTTGTGTTGGCCACGCAAAAGAAATCGAGTTCCATATCAATGGCACCGAATGCCCTTTCAAAGGAATAAATAATTTCACTTTTGTAGAGGTCTTATTCAAAAATCCGTTAAATACAAACTTTTGTCTTATCATTGCCAACGCCCATTAAAAAATCTTCTTATATTGTTATGAGCCATTGCGCACGTTATATTCCAGACATTTAGAATTTATATCCTAGAAGAAAAACTAAGAATTTTTTTTTGCCAATGCTAATCGTCAAATCTGCTACCGTTATGTAATTTTCTGTAAAGTTTTTATGTTATTTCACTATTTCAGTTCTCCTGCATCGCTGTACAAAGATCACCCATGTCACTATGCATGTATCTATCTCCTCAGTGCGGTCTTCGTCTTGGTAAGAGGAGTCTTTGCTCAACGCAGTTGACGCCGTTGAATGTTGCAGTTGCCAACCGCTAATTACAATGATTAATTGGCCGTCATTATAATTCTATTTAAGGGCAGCGAGCATTTCGCGGATACTCCGCAAGTATGCCTTCGGTGAATTTGTTCACTTCTCTGATGAATGGCACCGAGTTTTGCCTTCGAAGGCGCAACCAATATTTACTTGCTTTGCTTTGTTGAATAATTATGGGTTCAATGGCGTTGCACAAATGGACTGTTGTCAACATTTGTTAGCAGTGAATGGTCGATCGCAAGAGGAATTTCAATGAAAGAGCGTACTTTCTGAGAATAGAAGCATTTTTATTACTGTCTTTAGTTTTTATTACCGTTTTTTAGTACTGTCCGCTATAATTTTATTTGAGGTATCTAATACCGTTTCGTGGTATGAGTCTTGAGCAAAAGTACACCCAACTCAGGAAAGTTCTCGGAGCGCCATTTACTTGGGAGTGGCCAGAGACGATTCTCTTACTCATGGCTCAAGCAACTCACGACTGTCATAGAACATCCGTTTAAGGCGAGCTAAAATGAGAAGGCAAACCATCCCTACCTAAGGTTGTGATTACGAATTAAGGGTATGTATCAGGAATGTTCGGTGCTTTAAATGGGAAGCTGCGGCTGCCTAGTTGGTTGGCGTTCTCGTAAGAATATGGGACGAGGACTGAGATGAAGGTACCTGTGGCATTTCGGTGTTTAATTCATGATTGGAGAAAGACTCTACCGGCGAGTCTGGTATTTACTCCGATGGATGAACGTCTAGCCACAGTCCGCATCAAAGTGAAGTTTATCAATATATCGCCCAAAGGCGCGTGGAGCTTGGAGCGCATCTATGAGAGTTGCCTCTGATACGATGTCGAATTCGTGCTTGGCGACTTTTATGCCAGGGTGGATAAAGAAGGTATCCTTGGCACAAGGGTTGGTAAATCCAGCCTCCATGATAAAAATTCCCAAATTGGTAGAGGCTGATCGGCTTCGCCGGGGCCCGAAATCTATATCTTATCTATAATATAATAGCAAAATTCGTCAAGTTACTTGGCTCTCGAAAAGCCGGATCGAAAAGTTACCAACCAGATCGATCATGTTGTGACAAACGGACGACACGTCATCAATGTTTCAGAGTTGCGTACGCTCCAAGGTCCTAACATTGACTTGGACCGCTATCTTATTGCAGCCAAGATATGCACCCGCCTCTATGCAGCAAAAAATGTATAAAGTCTGAAAATCGTATAAGAAGAACTTCCATTCTCTCTCAATCCATTCCTAAAGGCCTCAAACAGATATAGTCTGAACGAAGCTTTCTTTAAAAATTTGTAAGAAGAGCTTCATCCTTTCCCAGTTTATTCCTAAAGATCTAAAGCAGACTTTGTAAAAAAGACAACTGTTTGGCTTTCTTTTGCAAAATGTATTACGGTTTTACAAAAACTTATGAGGAGAACCCATCGTTGAATCTCTACAGTCAATTTAACTTAAATAACTTTTTAATAGTTTCAAGTTAAAGTGCATTTTCATCTTTCATGAAATAAAAATTATTCATATTCTTTTCATACCTCTACTTCCTTCGCCAAGCAAATATCGCCTCATTCTACACTCCATCTTAGCGCATGTAAATGACTGAAAATTAGGTGCCTAATCTGCGAAAGCTATTGCGGATTCTTCTTCTTCCATTTGCCACTCACATATTCTTAGCGTATCTATTTGTTTTGCACACGTTAATCAACAAACAGCAAATTTAGAATTTTCCCCGTTGAGTTGTTCCGCCGAACATTAAACTTAAGATTCGTCGCGTCCTCACTCTGGTGATCGGTTGCGCCATGCCATTTGCACATAACATCACCCATAAAATACACCAATCCCAGCTTATTGGTCTTCACCTATGCGCCGCTGCTCTTTCGCCCCGCTGGCACATATCGCCGATGCGCGTTGTTGGCTAATTGCATTTTCAATTACCTCGCTGAAGTGCTGTCATTTATGTAAGTATGACGCGTTCACTCATCCTCAGCGCCTCCATCAAGCAGCCACACTGACCCCTCAACTCATTGCAGAACACTCCTGCGCGTCGATTTGTTGCTGCTGTCGCTGTTGTTGTTGTTGGCGTGCACAATTAAGGCAGTGATAAATGGCGTTGGTCATCACAGTGAAATTCATCAAGATTGCGAATTGCGCATTGCGTCGCGTTGCTGCATCATCGTTCGTTGCGCTGTATTTGGCAACAGACGCTGTGCGCAGTGCGCCGCATCCAGCGGACAATGGTGTGTTGCGGTGCGCATCTGCGCGCGCGCATTCAATAATTTGGCCTGGCCGCCTGTGCGCCTGAATGTATTCGTTTGGATCGTTTAGTGCCGCTTTGGACATCCACAATGCGGAAGCATGAACCCCACGGTTCGGTGTAAACTATTTTTTGTTGTTATTTAAGCTATTGTCACTATATTGCGTTATTGTTGTTGTTCACTTTGGGCCTTATCGGCGAAATTTTTCGTAGATTTCTTGTTGTCTGCATCATTGTGGCACACATTAACTGCAGCAAATCATTGTTCGTTAGGCAAGTTGTCGGCCTTAGGCGTTCGTGTGTTGCATGCGATAGGCAAATTTTCGTAAGATCGTTGCGAGATCTAGAAGTACTTAAATGTTGTATTCTAGTTGTTGGCAAAAAGTTCCATTAGAAATAAAATTTCTTTTAAAAAACTTTAAGAATTTCAGTGGGTCTTTAAAAGTATGACTCTTGTTCCAACTTTAACTGATTTATCAATGTCCCCAGATTTCATTCTAAATGGCTGTCGCTTGTCTTCTGAGAGAGAAAAACTCACTAGAAGAGGGGGGTGGTGAGCTTTTTAACGGATGGATCAAAGCTTGCGGGGAAAGGTGGTGAAAAACTATGGGAACTGGGAACTTGCCATCCGCTCCAGTTTGCGGCCTGCTGACCACCGCAGCGACTTGCAAGCGGAGGTGGCTGCCATAAAGACTTAGATCCGCAACGCAGTCCCCTTCAGAGTGGTTACTATTCACCCTGACCTTTGAGTTCGATGACTGTGCGCTCAAGACTTGTGAACGGATGCCAAGACTCATTATCTCTAGCATCAAGTTTTCTATGATTAGCCTGGTTTGGGTGCCTGGTCACAGCGGTATTGCAGGAAACTGTAAGTTTGCTGAGCTTTCTAGCTTGTTTTTTCTTCTTCTTTTTTGGCGTAGTTTGCGCCAGTCGTTCTTCCTTTTCGCTGCTTGGCGTCAATTAGATATTCCAAATATAGTCAGGTCCTTCACCACCTGGTCTTTCCAACGGAGTGGCGGTCTTTCTCTTCCTCTGCTTCACACGGCGAGTACTGCGTTGAATACTTTCAGAGCTGGAGTGTTTTCGCCCATTCGGACGACATGACCAGTTCCAACAACTGCTTGTAGAGTTTGTCTTTTGTTCGTCGAGAGAGAACTTTACTTCTCAATTGCCTCCTCAGTCCGAAGTAGCACCTGTTGGAAAGAGTTATTCTGCATTGGATTTCGAGGCTGACGTTGTTGTTGGTGTTAATGCTGATTCCAAAATAGACGAAATTATCCACGACTTCGAAGTTATGACTGTCAACAGTGACGGAGGAGCCAAGACGCCAGTTCGACGACTGTTTGTTTGATGTCAGGAGATATTTTGTCTTGCCCTCGTTCACTTTGATTCATTTGCTTTGATTCCTTATGCAATATATAGAAAGAAAGCAGAACTAAGATGATATTGGTGCGCTATACTATAAAGAAAGTATAGAAAAAAGTGCGGAAACAGACAGACAATGACTGCAGACTAATGTCTAGAGCTGAAAAGGTTCAAAGAAACCTACCCACCTATATATAAGGAACCTCTTTCTATTTAGTGTTCACTAGAAGAAAGAGTAGACTTCATATAAGCAAATAGGGGACACAAGGCTTATGTAGTCCCAAGTACAAATCTAGAACTCATTAATAAGTTACCGTAAGCCTGATATGACTCAGATGAGTCTCAATTGTATACCGGAAGCAGATTTGCCAATTAAGAAGAATTGCCATGACTCACGTGGAGTTGCAACAAAATGTACTGCAACGTCCATAGTTTAAGAGTAGAAATGATTTATTTATTTGTGAGGTTATGTTCGCTTACCATAGTTCATTGAGAATAATTGAGCTGCGCCTGCGTGATTTCTTCGGCAAAGGACACGAACATCAATTGTACTACAACGAACAACAACGAAATCGAACAATGCAAATACAAAAGCTCAGCAAAGACACGCTCATAGACAAACGAAAATTCCGCGCACAGCTACAAGACACATTGAGGTGCGCAGTCAAAAAATGATATTAATTGAACGGTGGCACGCAATTCGCAAGTGTCCATTTTGATTAATTGCCGCGCAACGAAATAATACACGAAAATTATTGCGTACAATTGCCAGCGAAACTGCGCCGCGGCGGCGCTGCCATTTTCCTCACAAAATTTTTCGTAGGAAAGTCAATCACACGCAGAAACTCACATACGCGCATACAGGGATTGCTTGCAACATGCCGAGTCGCAACAGCGCCCAAGTGATGTTGCGTTGGTTGTACTTACATGAAATTGTGTTGTTGCCGTTGTTATTCATGTCGCTGCAACTGTGTTGGCCGCGACCGATTGCGCGCATTGTGCGAAAGAAATTACTACAATAAAACCGACAAGGGGCAGATAATCAAAAAAATTGAACAACAATAAAATGAACTGTGCATGAAAAACGGCGCTTGTAAGCAGCTACTGCATACGACACGCCGCAACTTTGTTTGCTCTTCTCGCCTTTTCCAAACTGCCCCACAGCGCGCTGGCCGCGTACTGCACGCGGACTTATAACGCATCCTTAACGCACAACATGCAACGCACGCGCGCTTTGTGGATTATGCAATTGCCTTGGGTTTTGGTATTTCCATTTCGTGCCCGAATTATCGGCGGCAATATCCATGCACTGCAACGGTAGCTGACCGCCTGACTGCCACTTGCGCGACACCGACGATCAATTGGACTCCGGCTGGGGTGGCCCGCTGCGTGGCCATGTACCCATAACCAGATTGACATTGTTGATAGTGGTTGCGCGGATGGACGGACGGACGACCGGTTGCTTGGTTGGTGATACCGTGCGTAGCTACATATTTGCAAGCGCAGTTGCTGTGTCTACAAGTTCCTGCAACGCATGCGCCCTGCTGCGCGTTCGAACAAATTGCTACAATTTCGATATGCCAAACTGCTTGCTGCCGCAATCAAATGCACCGAACGCTTGAAGTGCGGAAATTGGAGCGAAAGACGGCAAGGAAAAGCCACAGACAGATACATGTGCAAAAGCTGCGTGGCTTCAGCGCTTTGGTTGTGCGGTTCCTGCTATACTTATATAGACGCATCGTTGTAGTTGAAACCTACGCCACATTCGATTTAGACACGCAATTTTAACCAAATATCCACGATAAAGTGCAACAGTTGTAAAGTCTATTTAAATGAAGAAACTCATTTCGAATTACATTACAAGAAATATCAAGGAAATGACACCAGGTCCAGATATAGTTTATACCAAGATTTATACCAGAAATACTACTGCTGCACTTACTCCGTTCTAAAAAGCGGAAATGATTTTTATTTTCTATGAAATAAGTCTTATATGTGGTATATAAATAGAATATGTTATAAGGTAAAGTGTTTGCGATAATAGAAGCTACAGAAGAGGAAACTTTTAAACCTTTCTCTAATATATTTGTAAACATCTGCTGACGTCTGCCTTTTGTTTTTTGAAAAGTCAATATTTTCTCATTTGGCTATGAAAAAAGGCAGATAGTGAAAGGTTTGTGAGCCCGTCTTCGGTGTCACTTTCCACCACGTCCAAACTAAGTATAAAAATCCTTCATACATCGACATACAACAACTCTTCGTTGATTTCAAAGTCGCTTTTGACAGGAAAAAATGCTGAATTTGGTATCCCCGCAAAGTAATACAACTGTGTAAGCTGACATAACGCAATATCTATCATTAGATTTCTTAATTTTACAGCTGGAGAAAATATTTCTAGCTGCAGAGCTTAATCGAGTAGGTAGCCGATGATATTGATATCATTAACAACAGCCGCGCTGTTAGTTCTGCTTTCTCCAGACTGGATAAGGTAGCGAAGCGAATGGGTCTGGTAGTGAACGAGGAAAAGACGAAATCATCATATATATAGTCGTCGCATTCGCGACTTTGCTCCTAAACTAGCAAAATAACTCTTGCCAACAGGTGGGACTTCGTTCTTAGTAAGAAATTGAGAGGTAAAGTCCTCTCTCGTCGAACAAAGACTAAACTCTACAAGTCCCGTCCAGCTACAGGGTGCATGTGCAGGGGCATGTATGATAGCTACATCTGATGAGTCGGCCTTACGAGTTTTCGAGAGAAATGTTCTGCGGGAAATTTATAGTTCTTTGCGCATTGGCATCGGAGATTATCGCATTCGATGGAACGATAGTTTGGTTCGAATTAAGAGACAGCGGCTACACTAGCTAGGTCATGTCGTCCGAAGGGATGAAATCGCTCCAGCGCTGAAAGTATTCGACGCAGCGCCCAGCGTGGGAAGCAGAGGAAGAGGAAGACCTCCATTCCATTGAAAATTCTAGGTAGAGAAGGACCTGGTTATACTTGTAATCTCTAATTGGCGCTAAACAACGAAGAGGAAGAACGACTAACGCGTTTTTGTAAAATCGGCCATAACCGCGTAAGCGGTGTCTACTCCAATAAGAAGAAAAAAACTGTCCGAAGCTCGTCATCAAGCTAAGTGTGTCAAAAATAATGATCATCGCTTTCTTTTGTTGTTTGTCGCCATGATTATGTAACTCTAAAGTTTTTCTTTTTTCAAAACTGAAAGATCCGCCTTGCTGAACGCCATGACTGAAGCCATTAGCAAAGCTTGTATTAGCTCAGCAGCCTATTCGGAAGGCAGTTATAAAGATTTGTATGAAAATATCTCACCATGTTTAACAATTAAAGTATTTACTACATGTCAAAACTCACCAACCAAGCACCTGCATTGAAAGTCTTTAGTCGAATTTCTACTAAGAAATACATACATGAAATGTTGTGTTTTGTTGAACTCATGTATTTAGTATTCAGTAAGAGTCGTTCAGCTCTGGTCCCTCATTTCAATATTACAGGTTAGCAAGGGCCATATAAATTTTTTCACTTTGGGCCAGAAGGTTCTCCCAGTCCCATAAGTTCTAGTAGTTGGTCAGAGCTTTGATATAGTCGACTAAACTGCATTTTTTTTTTTTCAAAACAAAGACGACTGAAATTCTGCATAAGTTAAGGTCATCTCAAGGAGCATATTTAGCAAAAGTACGAAAAAGTTGCTAAATTGTTAGCATATACAACAAAAATAAATATAGCTGCTTTAAAAAGTTTAGTTAAATAAGCTTTTAACAAATCGGTGTTAATGAAACAAAGCTAATAGTCTGAAAATAGCCGCAACTCCATTGCTCAACGCCGATTGGCAGTTGTCAGACCCAAGCGCTTGAAAAAGTGCGAGCAAATGAAAAGGTGTGCTATACATAATGAAAAATAAATAATCCAATCGACTGATGCGTGAGCAAAAAGTGCACTTCAAGTGCACGAAAACAAACAATTCGCTTGAGAAAAAATGCCATTTCAATTTGCAGCGTTTTTACACAAATTCTATATACATACATACTATATATAGTTTTGCACGAGCAATTAAATTCCGTTGCAGCTGTCATCCAATGTGTGGTGTGACGGGACCAGCGCCTCCTACCCACGTCACCCTTACCGCCAAACTTATTGACTAATCGCTTGCGGCAGCACGACGACAACGGCGTATAGCCCCAGCCAAGCGCACCAACGGCATGCCGGGACTGTCGTGTAAGCTCACGTATGTACATTCGTGTGTATGCAACAGTATTCACGAACACTTCTCCAATGGCCATTTTTAATGTAGCGGTATGGCTGACTGGTCACTTGACTGTGTGGCTGCTTGGCGTTGGGTGGCGCCCGTCGCTGGTGCTAATGTGACACTAAATTCCCGCCATTAGATGCGTCGCCGCCACCACTCCGCCAGAATGGCATAAATATGAGATTTGCAGGTGATAAAATAAAATGGAATTACTTGGAAATATGAATCGTGCAAGTACTTATTATTTTGCAGCAACTCTTGTGATTTAGTAAGCACTAAGTGGTGTGGCCGAGTAGGTGTGGTGAGCTTTAGGGTGGGTCTCGAGCATAATTCATATACACAATATTTATTTTAATCAGTGTGGCTTCGGGGTTAATGCGGACACCAATCGATTTCTCATTTGCAATTATGGTGGAATATTTCCTATTTACATATTACTTTATACATATACATATACGGATATATATTTGTAGACATATGCGCGATAAAAGATATGTTTCCTTGTAACTACAGAGTGTAGTTTACAGTTACAGCAAGACATTTTGAATTGAAGGTATACACTTGGATGATATTTCAGTACAATCAACCACTTCACGTTGCCGTTAATCCTTTTGCTTTTATAAAATTCAGGCCTTCTAAGCGAATAACTCGTTTGCAAGATGGGACCAGAACAATTACGAAGATTTCTATATAGTAGCCATGAATTTAATAATAATGGGCATATTACTTTTTATTTTTGCAATTTTTCAGATAAAGGATCAAAATTGTACGAGTACCGTTCGATGAGTACTTGGGCAGTAAAAATCCAAAACGAAAAAAATGTGGTCGCTGGATGTAGCGCAGAATTTTTTCGCAGGGTTGATCTTAATGGATGAATCCCACTTGGACAACTGAGATATGTGTTATCAATAAACTCAGCATCATCAAATCCTCATAGATCGTCGAATCGTTTTTAGCTTACCACAAGTTCATTAAAATGGTTCAAATTAAACCCAATTACTTTGCTGGGATCGTTGAAGGTGTGTCTACCGAGTCGCCGCCTGTGAAAGGCCACGTAAAAAGGAAAATGTGGCAAAAAGATTCCACATCACCTCTCTAAACACAGCTTTGGCAAGGATCTTCCTACGAAATTTAAGCCGCAGAGCGTGTGAACGTATTTTATTTTACAGCGTCCAGTTGGAACATCTTTAATAGTAACGAGGTTAATTTTACCAAGAGCTAGTAGTTCAGAGACCTTATAAGGTTCACTTTGGGTCAGAAGGATTTCGCAGACGCATAAGTTCAGGATGTTGACCAGAGCTTGCCGGCTCACAGGAGAATGAAATGGTAGTAAAGAGGGCACCTTCTAGCAGTTTCCGACGACTCGGCTGTGACCGAGCACTCATCCAAGTTGAACACGAAAGAAACTTCATGCTAATTCTTTTGAGGTCATGCACTCCTCGACTAATTTTGAGCCAGTATAGCTATCGGCGCTAATGCACATCTTAAGAAAGCTGGTAGCTTCGAAGCAATACATCTACCGCGTCTTGAAAGACGCCACAATGGTCTGGTAGCCTGAAGTTAGAGTTGACGGAAAGTTTTAGTTAAAAGATTCCACCTTAAACCCTCCCTCTCAACTTCGATACATCTGTGAGAAAACTCACTGTCCTAACTAACGCTTTGGCTACGTCTACAAATCCGCCAGGAGAAGGTTTCACGATGCAGTGATATAGATTTTCGGAGATACAATGAGATGTTTACTATCTCAATTTCTCAGGTACCTTTAATCGACGGTGTGTCTATAAGAAATAGAGAACTTTTGTCACGTAATCCTCCATGAAGCCATTCTCAAAGCATATGTGCGAAACTGGTTAAACCATTTTAGTGATATTCAAGAAGAAGACTCACCGAATAAGGTATGCAACTGATCTTTGATTTCACTGCCCAATTTCAGGCTCAAAATAAAAGTCAAATCACAGTTCAATCCTAATTTTTCTAATATTCGCGAACACGATTCTTCACTCCATTAAAGACAGGCAATTAATCAGATTCTTCTGAAATTTAAAGCCTTTGACGAGAATGTACTTGATATATAATAGTGACGGAATCATGTGGTGGTCAATTATTATTGCTTTCTTTAGTAGTTTTTTTATTATTGATTGAAATTTGTAACACTTCTTCTTACTTTTTTGCCGTCTTCCTTTTCCATCTGGTCCTTCCAAGGTCCATCCAGATGGCATGCCCGAGTTGAGTAAATTTATCCATGTCCTTCTGTTCCTTCTGTTTATATATACAAGAACTAGTTCCTCTTTCAGATACCGACCTGAATTTTTGGTCATGTTTTTTTTTCTGCCTAAGAAGCTGCTCATTTGCCCGAACCCTCGTTATCCGCTGTGATATATAACTGGCGTACAAATTTCAAACTCAGGTCCTTTTAGGGAAAATTTTTATATTTGCGAAGATATTTTCGCCATCAGACCGCTGCTATAACCTTCTCTGCAATCGAAGTTGCAACTTAGATGCTTATGATTTGCAGTTATGTTAGCTTCTTAATTTTTTATAACCGCGGACGAACTATCCATTCATAAAAATATTAAAAGTTCATTCAGCTACCGAAAGGAGACCTCGTTTCTGTCGAGGTGACAAGGGGTCACCGAAAAAAAGTATAGCACTTTAACAGTTACTAATAACGGCTTTTATTTGAAAATTTACATTTAAATTTTGATTGGCAAATTTTTATTATTGTTTTTTGTTGTATTCTATTACAACAACCTTCTTTACATTTGGGCATCAGCGATGAGCATATTTACAGCCGTAAACAACAAATACCATGAAGTTGTTTTTGTTGGCTTTATACGAATTAAACTTCAATTAACCTCAGCTAAGTAATGTAATTAAATTTCAAATAAGTTTATGACCGATTCAAAGCCAAAACTCATAATCACAAAATCAATAACAGAAACAGAAACAGAAAAAAAGTGAAAAATTTGCATTAGACCTCAAATCAAATTTTCAGACATATGTTCGCTATGCGCTTACGTATGTTCACAAGTGTGTGTGAATGCGTTTAAGTGGCGAAGTAGCCTACGGCCGTCACACATATTCTTAATTTTTAGTGTTTTTATAACAATTTTAATTACACACTAACTGAAAGTCAGACACACATACGCACACACGCACCGAAATACCAAACTTCAGCAGCCCAAAAACAAAGCTTTCGTTCGTGCACTATGCGCGCTGAGGGGGCAATAAACCAAAGGCTATGAATGCAATTCGCAGTTGACCTCCAGTGGGCACTTGAACGAATGAATGATCGAGTGGATTTGCGTTTTGTATGTGTGTCTGTGGCGCGCAACCCACATGCGGGCATATAAATACGCTTATGACTGCCGTTACTCATAGCGCTATGTGCGCGTATGTATGTGAGTATGTGTGGCGATGCATGCATATCATAATAAATAACTGCGCAGCGGCAGCAGCTGCACTTAGCGGCCGAACGCCCACCACCGCCAGCCAGCCATTTGCCGCTGATTGCATCATTGCGCTCGCAAAATGTCAGAATGTCGGCTGAGCTTTAGCATTTCCAAGTGCATAAACACACACACGCACACATACAAATCTGTATACTTGTGGCAGCGGGCGGTGGCGAGGCGGTACGCAACTACGAGCTTGATTACCGCCAACGTAGCGCGTTTGTAGTGAGCGCCTATTATTTGCTATAGCTGTGGCCAGTAGCACAACTGACAGCCCATTCGAGGAACACTAATCCGGCGCGAGATTGACTGATCGCGTATGGAACGGACATGCCAGAACGCTGAGTGCCCGAGAGTTTTTGGCGGAATGCGAGGTAGAGGGAAGTGTAGAGAAGTTGCATTCGAGGTCGAGTGTTGCTTTAAAGGGCCGTTAGCATGCGTATCGTGGTATGGGTGACCAGCTGCACGCGCGGCTGCCCGAGCGTTGTAAACTGCCGCGCCAAATTGAAAGCTTTCTCACGTTCATGCAACTTCTCACATTCCTTGAGATACAGCAACCGAAGCGCGCAAATAACTACAAAGCAATGGGTTCTTAGGTAGGCATAATTTAAATAGCAATGGACATCCTTGCTGGGCTGCAAAAAGGTGTCCTTCCGCCGTCGTTATCCTTCCCATATCTGTGGCATGGTAAAACAGACATTTGTTGTTTACTTTTTTGCTTTTTTTAACGGGAAAATGAAAGCTAGAAATTCCGGTTTAACCACCTCGATGACCATTGTCCATCACCAAGCGTTCGGACATGCGATCCTTCGACGCGCCTGCGCATAATTAATGAGCAACTGTGCGTATGGCGTGCAAACGTCCTGCCCGATATCAACTACAGCAACAAATACAACAACAATTCAACAATTTATAGCTTGGAGCTTCGCATTAATTCAATTTACAATTTTTGAGATTTTGTTACATATCTATGTGTATAATATGTACATGTCTACATATGTATGCAAGTATTTTTGTGTTTGCACAAAAGTAATTTTAAATCCGAAATCGTATTACTTTCATATAAAAGAATTGCTGCACCCATCACAAAAGGGGTGGTTCGCATGTGGCAGGAAACGATAGTACACATACATATGTATATGTATATGTACATTATTCCATAGCAATATTTATGTCCATATTCAAAATGGCATATTACTATTGTTGCTGTTCCATTTATTTTAATTGAACACGAAACTCATACAACCCCAGATTGGTGAAGCCTTTGTGCTTTTATTGAAAATACGATTGCAAATATGTGCATGAAGTTGTAGCTAAAATATGCAAAAAGAAAAAAGTATATATATTTTAATCTAGTATTTTTTCTTTAACATCTCTTCGACCATTTTCTGTTTTAACTTTTTTAAAGTCCATATAGTCCATATATTTCCATAGGTTTTCAAATTGTTTTTCACTTACAGTGTTAGTATAATCAGCGTCAATGGTCAGATCCATATAAAATAATGAGATCCATATAAAATACTTTTCACTAGCCTTTGTTTGTCAGATCACGTGTGAATCGTGTCAAGCTGACATGTTATTTTTGTTCAGTATTGTTTTTCATTTCATCGTGTAAAGACTTATGGTTGAACAACGTTTCTGTAATGAATGTATAGTATATCGCTTACTTCGTTTAATTTATAGTCAACATAATCGGCCTACTGAGCGTACTATTCGCAACACCATTACCCCTCTTGAGACCCAGCATTCATTAATAAATAATATTTGACCAAATAGACCACGCCCATTACCCAGTGAAGAAAATAGTTATTAGAGGGATGATTCGGCGCAGTTCGCGGCAACTCAAGATTTTAAATTGAAGGTGTACAAAATACGGTCATGATGGCTTGACTCGACCTACGCGTGAAAAGTCTAATGACCTCTAATTGGTTCACCCGTTATTTACCGATTTCATTAACTTCTAACATCATCTAAATTATCTCTCTAAAACCGAAAGTCAACCGAAAGGTCAGAAATCATTTTATTGGGTATAATGACGCAAAAGCTTGGTTGAACTGGTTTCATTGAATGAAAATATAGACGAAAAAATATTTTTACTCCATTTTGATAAGACAGCCCACGTAGTACTGACCGATATAGTCATCTAGATTAAGGAAGATCATTATATTTAGTATAAAGGCGCTGACGTAATTCCAGCTTCATTACATTCATTCATTTTTTACATCACTTAACTTTTTTTAATAGTTTACATACATACTAAACTACATATTAGCAAGCGTATGAAATCACCCATAAAACTAATTTTGTTTAGCACAGGTTGGCAAGTGAAAGTACTGAACTGATGTTTTTAATTTTTATTATCAGGTCATATTATTAAAAAGAAAATACCACCTGATCAAATTTGAACCGGACTTATTAAAATACGTAAATCCTTGTTATCGCCTTTAAAAATAGACACCTTTGCCAATAGAAACATGCCTATGATTATTCCAATTTTCGACATATTTGTTCTAAGCTTCGGCTGGACCAATCAGTGTCTTCGGAGAATTTTGTGTATTCACATAATTTTTGGACCGTCAGTCCTAATCAAATTTTTGGTATAAAGTGAGTTCTTGTACTTGGGTTTCTTATATTGGGATCATGGAGAAGTATAAACTGATTTAGACCAATTTTAAATGAGAGTCCGTGCAACGTTTTGTGCTAAGTTTTATGCTGCTATATATTTATTATATATTTTATTTACTGTAATGAAAAAGAAGCTTTTGAGGGTATCATAAGCGCGTGGTACCAACCCGATTTCGTTTCGCTTGATCCCTAATTTGAAGTCAATGGACCGCATAGCGAAGTCAATGTAGGTTTCCCTCATTTCAGTTAAAACTAAAAATAAATAAGCGGGCTTTTAGAGACGAAACTGCTGCTTATATTAAAAACATTTCACCAATTGCACCAATGATGTAATATTAACATGCATTTATAGCGATTACTGATATTAGAAAATTAAATGTTCATGAAATATCCATACATATGCACACTTATAAGTAAATATATTTACAAATAATCACACATTCATACAAGCATGTAAATAAAACGAAAAGCCCACTCGAACATCTGCAAAAAAAAATAAAAAAAAGAGCCTCAAAAAATTGACTAAGGTGCTTGACCTGCCCCCGGCTGCCCCGACATAGCATCCATGCAACACTTTACTGCCTACACATACTCTTCATGCCAGCATCGCTCCACAGCAACAGCGCGTGCAACATAATGTGGCACAGTGCACACGAAATGCCACCGATACTCCATTGTAATAACAATAACAGCAACAACAATAACACTAACTGCAACAACATGCAAGAATAAAAAAGAAGAAAAGCTTCGTGAAAAAATGACCGTAGTTGAAGGCAAGAGCCAAAGGTGCGCTTGCTGCTGATGGTGGAGCTCAGCCGGTGCAGGGGTATGGCGGTGATGCAGAGACGAAGTAGAAACATTCACTTGGCGATGTTTAATTTATTTGCATTAAATTTAGACGAGCGAAAGGTTGTTTGCTTGCTTGCGCTGGAATGCCATCGCCTTCATACGTATTTCACCCGTTGAGTATATGTATGTGTGTGTGTCTGTAAGTTGTTGTATGTATTTGTGTGTAAGTGTTGTTGGTGTAACTAGATTGGTGTGGCGCGCTGCATTGCACAGAGCAACAGAACTTGAGAACTTTAGAGATGGAAGATTAGAGACAGCAGTAGCCGCGACGTTCAAGCAACATTGCAACACGAATGGAGGCTGATTACACTGGGGAAAATTGTATGTCTTTTTAAGTCAGTCAATATAAACAGAAATCTTATAATTATGCATTTATAGAGAGTCAGAAATAGTTGGACTCAGAAAACTCTTTTTATGGAAAAAATCGGAAAAAATCTTTTTGCTGGAAGTCTAAATATTGCAAACCTTCATATAGGATTTGTACGGAAAGTTATAGGACTGATTAAAAACATCGTCCACCATGAATCTGTTAATACTGGACAAACCGTCTACGCCAAGTTTTACATGGAAGTACTCATGAGACTCAAACGAAGGGTCAATCTGGTCCGACAATATTGAAGCATATTGGAAGTTGTACCACGACATCTCCCGGTTGACATCGCCTTTCTTGTGGACAGCTACTTAACCAAGGCCGGCATCCCAACGCTTCCGCAACCGCCCTACAGCCTAGATGTGACCACCTCTGGCTTTTGTTTGTTTCCTTGACCGAAAAATCAATGAAAGGTAAGCATTTTGAGACGACAGAGGGGATTTAAGCAGTGTGTACCTCAGTTTACAAGGCTATTCCGAAGAAAGTCTTCTGTGATGCTCGCAAATCGCACTGGCAGCGCTGCATCGATGCAGAGGGAGCCTATTTTGAAAGTTTTTAAAGAATTGTAACGATTGACTCAACATTTTTTTTTTAATCAACTCAGTCTTTTTACTCTCCGGACCAAATACTGAATATTATTCAAATGGTCTTCAGTTCTACATTAATCCCGGTGTTTTGTACATTGACAAAGATGGTCAGATGCTTAGCCGAGCTTCTCCTCTCTTTGAGGACCGCGCCTTGATGTTATGGTAACTCTTGTCACCCGCTGTTAGAAATAACTATAGCAGGAGCTATGATCTGCTTTAAAAGAAACAGAAAAAAACATAATAAAAAAAACACTTTGATGAACCAATGAAACTCGGCCGAACCCCAGTAGACTTTTCAAGAAAAAAATCAAAGCATAACATACAAATAATTCTCACCGTGTACACAACGCTCGAGAATTAGATGCAGATACTCCATCATCTGTAGGAAATGAAGTAAAAGACGACGTCCAAGTCGAAAGACAAACAAAGCGATAAGATTGCCACAATGAACGGCAACAACAAAAATAGATGCATAAAGAAATGATATACCAAAAAGGTCAAAACTCAAAATAAGAAAAGAAAATAAATAAGAAGCAACAACAACTAGCACAGCAGCTAGCCAAAAAATTCATTGGTGCAGATAAAATGAAGGAACTGGCTAAAAAGGCAACGAGTTGAGCAATGCAGCGAGTAAATCAATCGCCTCATGCACTCGTGCAAAAAACGTAATATTCAACGAATGAAGCAAAGCGATCAGCGAGCGGTAAACAACGAGTCTACGCCAACGAGCAGCGAATCGCCGCTGCCGCGACGGATTGTTGAGCTGCTGCAAACGCATAACGAATAAGCGGAGATGGCAACTTATAAGGAGAGCAGAGTGCATAAGCACATACACACACACGTACATTTTTGCTTCAATTCAGTTAATATATTCGTTTACTCCAACTAGAAACAATGAAGTGTAAAACTATCGAATTAAAAATTGACTGACTTGACAGCAGAATTCCACAAGCAAAAGAAATGACAATTGAAATAAACGGTGTTTTGTTTTGAGTTCTCTTTCATTTTATGTCTCGTATTTTCTTTTTTATTCATTGTCTAATGAACTGGCTTGGTCAAATGCTCATTATAATACCAAATGCAGTCGAACATATGCAAGCATGCGACGGCTCTGAGTTTGCATTAATTTTTAATTTACCTTTTATTTATCTTCTAACGGAATGCCACTTGTTGCACTCTGAAGTCTATATGTATATTTCTGATTTGTTTTTAATTCCCCATTTTTTGGCATAGTCAAAGACTCTACTAAGTTAATATATACATATTTAATTTCTTAAAAATGCAGCTACTTGCAGCAAATAGTCCTGAGCGTGCCTTGTGGCAGGCAGCAGCATGGAGCTCTTTTCGTCTAGTAAGGTTCGACTATCTCTCTGCTTTGCCTTTCTACCCACTAGCCGTTAACAGCAGTGGCGGCGCAAGTTCAAACTGAAAATTGGAAAACCAATGGAGCATGAAATCAGTGAGTGGGCTCTGGATCGCTGGAATTTCCTTGCGCAATTTTATGGGGTTACGCCAAATTTAACAGAAGAAAAATGTTTGGTCCAACAAATTTATTGTTAATAATAATAATATGACGGAAAAGCTAGCTCCCACATTTTTCGATCTTACTTAAGTTAAAATTCGCGTTAAGCGCAGGCATCCTAAAAGATGACTACTTCTCTTGGACCTAAGAACTGAACTCTATCTGGTACCATGTGAACCAAAACTGGTCTATGTGAGGCTTATTGGCTTACCAGATTAACCTAACCTAACCTAAGTTGAAAACTATTTTTATGTATTTGTATGAATTTTAGAAAGCCTCAAGGGTTAGACTTATTTTGATCACCGAACACTGCGCTGGGTTCATAGGTACTTCATTCGCTGAAGACGCAAACTCATTGAGGGCTCAATGGTGGGTTAAAAAAATAAAAAACCTAATATCAGGAGGCCTTGAATTGCACTCAATGAAGGAGCTACTCTGTCTGAATGGTAACTAACACAGCTACCAAGGAAACTGATAATTTAAACCAAAATTGAAGATCAAAAGGCTTTTTGGAGAAATTCTCTCTTCGTAAGAAAATCATAAACTTTTTACGGACTTTAGCCAAAAGCTCCATAAGTTTGTTAAAAGCTATAAAACATAGTTATGAGCGTTTATATGTATATACTGACGTATTCGGCTGCTGCTTTGATGTTGCCAAGAAATTAATCCCTTCGGCGTGTATAATTTCTCAACACAGTGGCGGATTCCCTCCATGAACAATAATTGCGTGTATTACCCATAGAATATGTGGTATGTCCACGACATGGTTAGCAAAATGATCGATAGTTTAAAAAATTTTGACAAAAGGGGTAAAATTTTGTGACATCAGCTCCCAAACCTTTACAAAAAGTAGCAGAAGTGTGTGAACGTGTAAGATTTTGTTTAACGAAATATTTGGCGCCTAAAGAACTTGTGATCTTTAATTGTGTGGATTTGTTAAAATTGAATCAATTATTAATTAAATCGATATTATCTAAATATTTTTTTTATTTTCACCGATCCATGGCTGAAGCGATTCGCTCCTTTGCGAAAATTTCGCTTGAACCGCCACTGCGGTCATTATTATTCTGAACGACTACAATTGCAGCGTTTGGCTTTTTGATTTCAGCACTTAACCATACTATCCCTAACCAACGAGCATACATCTACACACACACACTCCCAACGCCACTAATACATACACACACATTCCAATAGCTGTTTCTAGCGCGAGACTTACGCACGCTATTTATTAGGCACTCATTTTTATGCGCCTACAGATGTATGTATGCTGCCCCTATAGTCTGTTTTTGTGCTTGTGTGTGTGTGTATATGTGTGCACGTGTATTCAGCATAGCATCATAGCGACACACCAATATTACCAATATTTGTTGTTGTTACCACGAGCATTGTTGGTGCGGCTGGTTACTGCTGCGCGCTACGCTCCTTTGGTGACGGTGGGAGTGTGAGCCATCGCCATTGCTGCTGCTGCTGCTGCTGCTGCGCCATCACCAACCACCGTTCCGATATGAATCGAATTTGAAATTGAATGTCGGTACTTTTGGTGGTTTCAAGCGGAGTTCAGTTTGAGGGAGTGCTGTTGGCAATTGTTAAGCACAGTGTGTTGATTGCGGGGAAAATTAATTAAAATAAATACAATGTTGAAATTTCGCTCGAAAGGAAATTTATAAAAAAATTTGAGTAATTTTGATGAAGAGTACTTCTTAAGGGCTTACATGGAACTTTTTTTCTCATATAAAAAATTAAATATTTTATTAGAATTTTTTATCGTTACAAACATACACTACTAACGAAGAAATTCTGAAATTTTAACTCAGCCATTGCGATACCATTCCCCGTGAATCCTCGAAAAAAAAATGCGCCACTCCTTATAGGATCATCTAAAGTGAAAAACTGAAAATTAGTTTTTTGGCAGACATTTTTATAAAAATTTCAGTAAAAACTGCGAGCCATTTCTGTCCAAAGTCCTCAACAAAAAAAAACATAGGACAATATTTTAGAATTTAATATTCTTTGAAACCCGTAAACTTTAATTGATACACTTCACTAACCACTGAAAAACTTGTTAAGGTAATGTCAAATAAAATTTACATATCTCTACTGAGTGCACTTTTGTAATTCTCATCGGGCTTATAAGGTATAAAACATATCTTTAATGCGAACCATAGACGAACTATTCCTTCTTCTCATTATTCTTAGTGTAGAAAATAATTATGACTCAATTAATCTATAAAAAAAAATATTTTAAATTTATTCCCAAAAAAATGTATATGCTCCACGTCCCACTGTATCCACAAAACCTCAATAGCACAGCACCCAAACAAGCTAAGCAATCAAGCTAGTGAGGGTAAAAACGTGTGCGCAGCGTAAAGTTTGTGACTTGAATCTTTGGTTATAGTGCGCAGAAACCACCGACGGTTGTGCGCTTGGAAGTCACTGCCGCCAACACCGCGCGCACCGCTCCCACGTTACGTCCATGTGAAAAAAGTACCTGCGCACACACAAACATAATAAAACAATCGATGATTTTATTACACACAAATACATTAATGCACGAAATGAGCAACACAGCAGGAGGGTAGCGCTTGAGTGTGTGTATGTGCAGCGCGCGCTTGTATGCGTTACAGAGATGAAACCATAAAAAGCAAATTACCTTTTCAGACACTTTCCACAAAGCGCGCGCTCTCACACACACATAGGAGCAAACGCTTGCGCTACAGGTGTTTCAGAGCGCACAGTGCGCACTCTCGTGCATGCGCTCCGCTTTCGATACACGTACACTGCACTTCTAGGCGTCGGCTGGCATACAGGTAATAGCGCGGCACAGGTAGGCGCTTCTCGCAACTAACTCACAGGTATTGTTGTTTCTGTTGTCGTTGTTGACGAGCATGAGAGGCACACGCGTGAGCTGAGATTACACGCCACAGCGCCTGCATCTGTGTGGACTGTGCGCTCGCACGCTATCGTTGGTTTTTGGTGGCTAATTCGCTAGGTCGCTGGGTAGCTGACTGACTGCCTTAGTGTCCGCTTTATAGATTCGCTCGTACACTCGTTGGTTGCCTCATTCGCTCGTTTATGTGGTTTGTACACCTTTTGGGCACCAACCACACCACTCCACTCCAACACACTCCACATCACAGCACACACAAAATAATAGTCGAGTTCGAGACGTGATATTTTTTGTTTTCGATCGAGCAAACAAATTCACATTTTTCCTCAAATAAAATATACAAGAAATCAAATATTTCCACATGAAATATGCCACGCAACGTTGCGGCAGTGAGCCAGTGAGTGTTTTAGCTGCAAATCATTAAGAATTACAACAAGCGCAAAGCGAAGGCGAAAAACGAGCATAAATTATTTGTGTTGATTTGTGTGAAAATTTTTTAAAAAATTATTATTGTGCTTCAAAAGTGATTGAATTGTGCCTTTCCAAATGCGAGCAGCGAACTGGAGTTTGTGATTTTCAATAAATATAAAAATTTTAGTAAAATTAAACCAAACATTTTGTTGGTGTTTGCTGAAGGCGCGCGTGGCTGCCGCACATTCGAGTGAAAAATATAAAATAACAGATTGAAAAAAAGTAAAGAAAAGAATAATATATACACTGTAATGTGTCCGTGTACAACGCGTTTAACGTCAAAGTTGTTGTTATTATTGTTGTGCCGCAGTGCAAATTCGCCAACAACAGAATGCCAACAGTGTTTTGTGTAAAAGACGCGCGGCGCGCGCTTCTCGTGCCTTCCCATTCACGTGTCGTTGTGTTGGTGCAGTGATGTGAGTCGATATTGCCAACTGGTATACACATATACACACACATATACAGCAACGTGACGCGTGTGTATAGGTATACGCTAGTGTTTGTAACATAAAACCCATTGGACCGCCCGTCTGTGTCTGCGTCTGCGTATGTGTGTATGCGTGCGGGAGCGCTGTGTTCAAAAAAGTGTTAATTAGCAAAGACGCGCTTTTTTCTTAGTCAGATCACAAACAATAAATTGGAAATGAAAACAGAATAAAAAGTCAACACCAGCAGTCGAAAGGCGCTGGGTAAAAGTAAAATCAATATTAAAAAATTTGTGCAAAGAAATTGGTGAAATTATTATGCGCTTCTGGCTAAGCGTTGAACTCATATTCTTATTCGCATCTATAAATAAAAATTTGCCAAATAGCCAAAAGCGTTGCGAATTACAAGAAATAGATTAATAGTTCTTGCCCTCTTCACTTTATCATGCCTGTTCGCAATAAGATATTCTTGACGCGAGATTTTTCACATTAGAATTTACTTGTTTACTTTCGAAAAAAAAAAAAAAAAAAAAAAAAAAAAAAAAAAAAAAAAAAAAAAAAAAAAAAAAAAAAAAAAAAAAAAAAAAAAAAAAAAAATTTAACAATTTTAAAACTTTAACTTTTTATGCTTGTAACTAACTTTTAAAGAAGTTAATAATAAGTTATTTTATTAGAATAGATATTTTAATGATATTTATTTACTAATATGTTCCAAAAGTACTTAAAACATATTGCTACTGGCGAGAAGTATTCAAGCTAGCAGTAAGTATATATAGGGAAGTCGAAAAAATATTTTCGTATTTCTAATCAAACTTTAGCTCTTGACCGATGCTACGTCTGCCACTATGCCGGTCTCTTTCGACCAATTCAGTAATTTTATCGCAATTTTCGACGACAGGCCTTCCGGAGCGTGGCACATCTTCGACCACCTCTACACCAGAACGAAAACGTTGAAACCATCGTAGTGCGGTGGAAATGGAAACTGTATCGGCTCCACAAATGGGCTTTCCAAAAAGGTATAGCATGATCCGATGCGACGAATAAAACTAGAACTACGCGCTTTCAGCGCCAACTAGCGAAAATACCGCAATACTCTTTTGGCAACCTAATATGTACCATTATGGTCCAACACTTTTTGAAATTTTTCCACTAGAGGCATTATTCCATCAGTGTAAAACTTTTCTGGTTTCTCGGCGAAAACTGCGACAAGAAATTTTCACAGGCTTCTCTTGAAGCCAACTTTATCCCATTAAGGGAGGTCTGCATTGACCGTAACAAATGGTATTCCGACGGTGCAAGGACAGGGCTATATAGTGGATGCATCGAAACTTCCTAAGCCAAATAGTCTTTGCCTGGTCACTAAAGATGTGTGTGGTCTAGCGTTATGCTCATGAAAGACGAAGCAATTTCTGTTGATCATATATGACCGTTTTTTCCGATTGCTTGCTTCAATTTCATCAGATGTTGACAGTAGAATGTAGAACCAATCATTCGACCAGTCTGGAGCAGCTCATAGTGGATGATTCCTTTCCAATCCCAACAAACACTCAGCATAACCTTTTGAGGCGTCAAACCTACCTTTGCGACCACTTTTTGAGCTTCACCACGCTTGGACCATGATCTTTTTTGCACATTATTGTTGTATTTAATCCGACTTTTGTTTCCTGTTATCATTTGCTTCAAAAATGATTCGATTTCATTTCGTTTCAACAAATAATCAAGCTCCTTTTTGTAGACAACCTTTTTTAAATGGTTCAAAATCGTTTGATTATGAATGTTAAGTTCCTTAGCAATGTTATGGCTGCTTATGTGACGGTCCTCATCAATTTTCCATAATTTCATCGACTTTTTCAACGATAGGTCGACCAGAGCGAGGTGCATCTTTCACATCGAAATTTCCAGAACGGAAGCGAACGAAACATTGTTGTGCTATACGAACTGATACAGCATCGTCTCTGTAAACTTCATTTCATTGGTGGCTTGCGTGGTATCCTTCTATTTTCCATACAAAAATTTCAAAACATAGCGAATTTCTTCATTATTTTCACTCATGAATAACTATAACTTTTTTTCAACTTCCCCGAATTTGAGTTTTTCGTTAAAAGAAGCTTAAAATTTCACTTTTTCAACAGTTGTATGACACAATGTGATTGGTAGCGATTGTAACGACATCTATTAACAAAACACGAAAAACTTTTTTGACTACCCAATATATGTATCTAAATATATACTTTATGGGGCCTTCGGCGTGCGGGGTAATACAAATTTCGTACTCAAAATATCATAAAAGCTTACTGATGGATATTACAAAAGTTTAACAATATATGTATGTATATCAGTGGGGCAAATATAAATTTGTATGATATATTCAAAGCTACTAATCCACCAAACAAGTTTTGTAGAGAACAATAAGAACACAATTTTATCACCAATTTAATTTGTCGTCTTCACGAAGTCGCCACTTTAAAGCCTTGTTCATACATCATAAAAGTGAAAGCAATTTTTAGCGATTTCCCGCCATGATCTGAATTTATATTATAAATAATAACGTTCTCACCAACAATTGTGGTTTATTTCTTATATTTTCTCAGCTGGAATTCTACGAATTTTACAGAAAAATACTGATGATTAAGCCCATAAATCAAAATATATGTAAATAATTATATCACTAGCGTCACATACAATTTGTACATTTACACTAGCCTTGCACTTGTCTCAAAAAATGCCGCAACTAGATATAACGGAAATACGAAAATTACTAATGTTTAAAAATTAGCGCGGAAATCCCACAAAACCAGCATTTTTGGCGCATTTTAAGAGATGAAAACAGCTGATATGACAATAACAAAATTAATAATAATGAAAACAAGTAAAACAACAACAAACACATACCAAGCCCGATGAGCTAACACAGTCGTGTAGTTCATCAGTTAGTAACCTGAAAAACCACTACAAGAGAATGAAGAAACAGCAAAAATAAGGCGCACAAGAAACCAAGCAAAAAAAAAAAAATCAAATAAACAATGCTGGGAATACAAGTAATACATAAATTTGTATTTAGTATTTAGATTGTAATGATTGTAGACCAAAGAAGAATATATGAGGTAGATAGTATGTGGGACAGCGTCATGCGAAATGCGTTTAAATTACTTGGATTTTCATGAAATTAAAACGGAAATAGTCTGCACAAAAAAAGTGGTTATTTCGAATTAGAGTATTTAAAAAGAGGAAATTAAAAATACCCTATTAATGAGTTATATAAAAACCGCGTACTTTTTTATACTTTTGAAGTTGAATAATATATGTGTGTGTATTTTATATAAACAGTTAAAATGAAAAACATTGTATTACTCTTGCATTACTTCAAGTATTTAAGTAGTTTTGTATAAATCTTTCATATTTGGATCGAAGTTGGTTCAAAAATTTTTAAAATGCTTTGATTACACTACATTTCTTTTTGATTACCAAAATGAATTTTCATTTTTCTTGATTGATTCAGATCTTTGAATTACATTATTTTATGAGCTGAAGTACATTTTCAAATAAGTTGCATTAGAAATAACTGAATACATTAGCTTAGACTACATCGAGAATTATTTCTTCTCACAACTTGTAAACTTCTTCCTAAATATTCTACCTCAGCGACTTTGACCTCTGTGGTGTTTTTAAGTACATAAATAAATATATGTAGATATATGTTGCCTTGTATGTTATCATATAAGTACTTCTTTAGCATTTCATTTCTTTGCTCCTACTTATCAACCTCATCTACCACATTTCTTTCGTAATGCAACAGTACTTTTTCTCATCATCATTTTGCCCTTCATTGTCAGCGTCACAGCGTCATTGCCACCAAACCAGTCATTGTTCAGGTGATTTTAGCCAAGCGTTTATATTTTCTTATTTGATTTCGTGTTTGATTTGTTGTTTACATATTTTGAGGGTTGGAAAAAGTTCAAGTCACCGGTGAACTCTTCAAATATCCCCCCATATCGGTATGAGTACCTTCACCTTTACTAAAACTTGTAGTAAAAAGCAATGCAAATGGCTCACAGAAATATGGTAAGAGGTAAAAAAGGCAAAGCGAAATAAATAATCATTAAATGGAAAAACACACGGAATGTAATCAAATGAGAAATATAATAAAATTAATTGTAAT
The DNA here is from genome assembly GCF_001853355.1 of Bactrocera latifrons. Lineage (NCBI taxonomy): Eukaryota > Metazoa > Arthropoda > Insecta > Diptera > Tephritidae > Bactrocera > Bactrocera latifrons. The sequence continues at coordinate 204,007 of NW_017534564.1, read as the reverse complement.
AATATAAAAACGAAGTGAAGGAAAAGGCATAATAACAAACACTTACCACATCGCTACAACAACGCCAACAACACGCATATAAAATTGTGATAACAATAAAATCAGAAATAAAAGAGTCAAAAGATTTAACGTCGATTGAAGTGTTGGTTGTTGTTGTTGTTTTTACTGACTTTTACTTGTCTGTAGTTGTTGCAGTGTTGTGCAACACACCATCAAGCCAAAGCAATTGGTTTCAGACCCTTCCGCCTGTGCGCGTCGCGCGACCATAGCCGATTGTTGATTGCTAGTGCGCATGCGCCTGCGCGTTTATGTCTGCAGCAAGCTGAGCGCGCAGACCCAAGGCTGTGACGTTGAGGGGTGGCTTAGCTATGCATGGCGCTGGTTGTGGGTAAGCGCACTTAACTATTTGCAGGCAGGAGTTTGCCGCGTCTTTGAAGAATTATAAGCGAAATAAATTTCGCAGCTTAATATAAACATGTTATTAATTTTTAACGACTAAATTACTTCAATCTCGTTGCAATAAATGTGGCCTTAAAGTCGCAGCGCTCCTGTCAGCCGAAAGAAACAAATACACATACACACACTTAAGCACACATACACAGGCATTAGCGCTATAAAGCAATAAAATTGAAATAAAAAATTGTTTTATATTTATTACAGTGCAATTGCAATGCAGCAGCGCGCATAACAACAATAAAAACAAATTTAAAAAATTCATAAAATTTCTACAATAACAAAGTGCAGGCAAAGCAAACAATTGCAAATATTGAAAAAATATATGGAAAGTGTTACACAAGTGTGCGGAAAGTGACCAAAAACAGTAAAAAATAAACATATACAATAACAACAACGTTTTGTTACAGTCACAGCGAAAAAAATGAAATTATTAATTTAACCGGAAACGAATAGAAATTAAATCAGTGAATTTATGTGCCAATACTCACACCAATACATACACAAAGAAAGCTATTTATTTAGTATATAATAAAAAATAAAACAAAATTCCAAACACATACATACAAACTCATATGCAAGCATAGCCAGTATTGAAGTGAAATGAAGTGGTAGTGCTTTGAAAAAGTTATGATTTCCTTATGTTTTTGTTATGAGTCAATATAATCCAGAAACTGTCACCTAAACAGGCAAGCAACCAGACAACTAGACAACCAGGCAATCAGTCGAACAACAACACAGCAACAGCAGTTACCACTGACGACTATTAGTGAACAGAAATGCTGAAATAGCCAGCCACCTGAGTGCCAAATAGACGCGAAGAAATGTAATTATTGGTGGCTGTACGGCCAGCTGCTGACACAAAGCAACAATAACAACACCATACAGAAATTGTAGCCACAACTACAACTAGCAAGAAAATCGATGTCAACCATATTAATGGCTACAACAACAACATTCACAACCTAACTACAATCAAATGCGTATTATGTAAGTAAAGCGAAGAAAGAGATATTTAGCCTGTAAGAGTCTATCGATATTGATTAGGAGAAAAATCATGAAATAATAAAATTATTAAAATTAACAGTTAAAAGCTCTGTGAAAAATATAAATTTATAACGATATTAATGAGAGCTGGTGTCGTCGTTTTCAAAAGTTTAACAAAGTTCATAGATAAGAAAAAGAAGTAAATTTTGATTGCACCGAAGCTATAACAGCGCTCATAGGTGCGTGGCTAATAATCTATGCCGAATTTTGTGAAGATATCTTAATAACTAGAAAAAATTTCGAAGTAAGGACTTGATTTTGAAGGGTCAGTTTGTATATGTTATATTTGTAATTTTTAAGTGGCAACACTTTTCGAAAATATTTTGAACCATATCGCAATTCTTAAAAAATTATTTTTAACAATTTTTAGGGTTGCAACACTTTTCCAAAATATTTAGAACCATATGTAAACTCTTAAAAAATTATTTTTAATAAATTTTGTTGTTGCAACACTTTTCGAAAACATTTTGAATCATATGTCAACTCTTAAAAAACTATTAAAACACTTTTCCAAAATATTTTGAACCACATGGCAACTCTAAAAATAATATTTTTAACAAATTTTAGGGTGGCAACACTTTTCGAAAATATTTTGAACTATACTGCAACTCTTAAACAGTTTTGTTACAGCTATAAGCTTTTCAAACCTCTTCAGTTTATTAGTAGTATTGTAATAACCAGCATTACGCCAGCAATTTAAAAAAAAATCAGTTTAGCCTTTACTGCAAAGCGCGAACATTACAATAAAATATTTCAACCGTTCACACATTTAGATGCAATCCAGTGACCAAAGCTACGTTCGTACAGTTCATTCGCGCATACGTTGCTGCTTCACTTAATCCTTTAGGCGCCATTACTGCACAACAATTCCATCGCTCAACATTACACTTCAATGCGCAGCGCCAATTGTTGTCCTGGCAACATACTACACATGCAACACCATCATTGCACCATTGAAATGGCATGGCTCAAGTCAGTGCCACCGCTTAATCGCGAAAACTGTCATTCACATAACAAATCCGCAAGCGATGCAAAGCAAATCAAAACAAAACAAACGCAGACGCGACAATCCAACAACGTCAAGAAATAATAACAAACATCTTCACCAGCCAGCGACAACAAAGCCAACCACAATAGTGCGCGGTAATCAGCGGCAATAACTTTTGCATGCGTGTTCCGCGCACGCTACATGCTTGTTTACCAACTGACGTACCACGATCCCCACTCCCCGCTCCACCACTACAAAACACTTGCGCCTTATGAACTCGGTAAGTGCCTCGCCAACGATATTACTGGTTTCTTATCAACCCACCGCCTGGTGCCTTTTACCTGTACGCCTTGCTGTCGCTGCATTGGTGACCAGTTTCGTTATTAGCTGCGACTACCCTGATCCCCGCGCTGTGGACCACGATGGCCCGGCAGCTTAAGCCGGTCGCTGTGATAAACATTCTCTGGCAGTTTGAACCGGGTCCACTTGTTTCTTGATTGGTACATTTCCTTCGGCGCGCCCCTCTTGTGCCAAACCCAGGCCGCATTTCAACCATCTACTAAGTAAGTAGCAAACGTGGTAATCCAAACATTTCAGTCTGCTCTGAGCCAGTTTATCATGTGCTCTGTGCGCTGTCTTTGTTTTGTATCTTTTTTCCTTTTTTTGGTTTACTGTTCACTTGTTTTTCGTGTTTTTATCGCTTTTCGCTTCGTTTGTCTTTACTTATTTTAATTTGTGTCATAATCAGCGGTACAATTTTCGAAATTGAAATCAAAAATTGTTTACTCATTTTCGTCGGCTAATTTGAATACCCAACTAACTGGTTCGGTGTGGCGATTTTTATGCAATCGAAATTTTATAAATCTCAGTTCAGTTTACCAAAATGATCAATGCGTTTCGGTAGGCAGAATGCTTAACTTATTCTGAAATTTTTCAAAACCTTCCCCGATGTTAACAACTCATAGACTTTTCTTTAGCGTCGTCACTGGCAAACATCCGTTACTTTTCGAGACCTGAAATGATAATAGTGTTCTTAAATATTGGGTACTCGAAAAAGTCTTTTTGTATTTTGTCAATAGATGTCGTTGCAGTCGCATATCTCTAGTGCTAGCAATCACATTGTGTCATCCCATATGGCGTTGGAAAGGTGAGATTTTAATCTTCTCATTTAGCAGACAAATTAAATTCGGGGAGTTGAAAAAAAGTTACAGATATTCATGAGTGAAAATAATGAAGAAATTCGCTATGTTTTGAAATTTTTGTATAAAAAGGGAAGAATACCACGCAAGCGATCAGAGAAATTTGTGAAGTTTACGGAGACGATGTTGTATCAGTTCATGTAGTAAACAGTGGTTCGCTCGCTTCTGTTCTGGAAATTCTATTGTGAAAAATGCACCTCGCTGTGGTCAACCTATCTTTGAAAAAGTCGATGAAATTATAGAAAAGATTATCCCTTAAGCAGCAATGACATCGCTAAGGAACTTAACATTCATCATCAAACGGGTTTGAATCATTTAAAAACATGAATTTTCTGTGAAAAATATAATGGAACAAATTCACATCTGCGATTCTTTGCTGAAACGAAATGAAATCGATTTCCATTCGGAAGCGTATGGTAACAGGAGACGAAAAGTGGATCAAATACGACAATAATGTGCGAAAAAGATCATTGTTCAAGCGTGGTGGAGCTCAGCAAATGGTCGCAAAGCCAAGCTTGACGGCGCGAAAGGTTATGCTAAGTGTTTGGTGGGATTGGAAAGGAATCATCCACTATGAGCTATGAACAATTGCTTCTATATTTTACTGTCAACAAGTGATAAGATTGAAGCAAGCAATCAGAAAACGGCCAGAACTGGTCAACGGAAAGGGCTACCATTTGTTTCGGTCAATGCAGAACTCCCTTAATGGAGTAAAGTTGATTTCAAGAGAAGCATGTGAAAATCGCTTGTCGCAGTTTATCGCCGAGAAACCAGAATGGTTTCACGCTAATGGAATAAGGTCTCTTGTAGAAAAATGACAAAAAGTGGTCGACCAAAATGGTCTGGCAAAATGTGGTTCATAAAAGCTCATTATAAAATAAAAAAATGAGTTGAAATGTGATTAGAAATACGAAAAGACTTTTTCGACTATCAATAAAATAAAATCTTACATATGTACATCCTATGTTAAAGCTACAAGTTTCTCTCAAAAAATTTGTGTCAGCCAACAATTGCTATTTATGCATGATGCCCACGCGCCCGCAAATAGCATTTGCATGTAACCGACTGGCTGCAGCTTCAATTTCAACCATTACATCAAGTACCAAAGCTGCTCTTAGCTGCCATGCCACTTAGCCAAAGCACTTTTCCTCTAACTCCATGCGAAGAAAGCCGAAGGCACACTCTCTGTCATACTGCAAAAGGCCAAGCGCAGATTGGTTGCATGGCTGGTTGTCTCCGCGCCGCGCGATCGTTACCTGTGTCGACCCCTTTAGTGTGTGGTGTTGTGTGTAAGTGGCAATGCGCACTCACTGCATTCGCGTGGAGCGCACGACGTCCGCATGCCAAGTCAAAGTTTGCACAGCTATGCTGGCAGCCACTGCTGGCGAGGTCGTTGTGGCAGTACTATGATCGTGGTAGCTAGGTGGTTAGTGGTTAGTATTTATGCTGCGCAAAAATTGCCTTGAGTCAGTCTATAGACTGATTTGGTGGCAGCGGTGTGGCAATCTTTGTATTTGTGGCAGCATTGCGTGCCAGTCGGTGTTACCGCAGCGACTTAGTTACTTTGGCTGGCTGCATACTACATTAGCAGGCGTTTGCGTGTTATATTTGTGCTACGTCATTGCATGCGCTGTAGCTCTCTCTACTCGCTTTAGTAAAATATGTGTGTGTGCGCGCTCTCTCGCCTTCTCCTTTCTCTTGGATTCGAGCTGAAGCGTTGTTTTGGCCGTAAAGCGACAAATATGTATTTATGGCAGCCGAGCTCAGCTGGTTGGCTTTCGACGTGTTTACTCGCTACTTTGCTTGCTTGCTGATACACAGTCGGCCGCTTTGTCGCTTGTGGATGCTATGTTGTGTGTACCTGTAAGCTGTGTTGGGAAACCTCTCGCCAACTCTCCGGTACAAATGCTTGAGCACAGCACGATCTCTCTTCCCTATCTACGTCCACTAGTTGCGTTTGTTGTTTGTTCGCTGTACCTGTAGGCGCTGCGCTCGTTAGTTGTAATTTGGATCAGCGTTTGTGACTTAAGTCTTTCGTTTGTTTGTTCGTTGAGATTTTTGCTTTTGCTTGTTCACTTCAGTTCGTTATTGTTATTCGAATCGCTTGTTTATGCCCAATAATTGTTATTGTATCGATGTTTTTTACTGTCTTTGGCCGTTTTCCCTTGATCTGTGACTTCGCCTTCATCTCTTTTGTGTTGCTCTCACATTCGTTTTTGTTTATTACCGTCTTATTGCTCTATCATAGCTATAAGTCTGCACCTTTTTGAGTTTCTTCATCTCAATCTTCTATATATTTCCAATTCAACTCGCTACATTTTCCACTTCTCATCGCATCGGTTGTCAGTTTCTCAACATCGAGGCATAGAGTTGCTCTTTTATTTTGTATATTCCATTTTATTTTGTAATTCTTGTTTTCTGTATTTCTTTACTTCGCTGTATTATTTACTCAGACATGTGTGCGTGCATGTCTGCATGCTTCTTCTTGTCCTTGTTGTTGTTTGTATTTTATGTTTTATGCACTGCCATCAGCAAGACATGGCAATGTTATTTCTTATTGCCTCCTTCGCCACCATCACCATTGCCAGCATCAGCATCAGCATTGCACCAGCACTAGCACCAGCTCCATTATCATCACTTCTCCCGCTGTTTGCGTGTAGTTGAAGCTAACTGAAAAGTTGGCTGAAAAAATCGTCATTGTATTCTCTTTCCTTTTAACATCATTGTCAGTGTTGCTCTTTTTCGTTAATCGCTTGGGTCACAAAACTTTGTGTCTTGTTGTTGTTGTTATTATTTTAGTGTCTTGTCGATGATGTGCTCTCGTCTCATATATACCAAAAGCCTTGTCTACACATCTAAATACATACACACGCACATAGGTCTCTTTGGATTTTGCCAATGCATGTGGCGTTTTGCGTTGTTGCTGTTAAAATGTTTGCTTTATTGTCGTTAGGTGCTTGCAGATTTTTTGCTCTCTGCCGAAAACAGATAAACACGAAAATACTTTTTCAACTCCATGTTAAATGTTGGCTTTTGGTTGTTTTATGACTTTGTACACACCCCGCAAACCGCGCCTTTTCAGCCCTGGCTTTGTCCTTTTTGGCGTTTTTTCTCGTCTTCATACAGGTTTCGGATCTTTACCGTTGCTAACGAGACTAAATACTTCTGTGATTATTCGATAGTGGTTGCGACACCACCAAAATTGAATCAAGTCGAACTTAACTGCGGTTTTAGAAGTTTTGAACGGTTATTTGGTTAGTAAAAAAATTAGGGAAAAATATATTTTTTTATTGAATAAAGTTTTTCTATACCCCGAATATGATGTCTTCAGTTTACCACGAAGTTTGAAGAACCTAGAAAAAAAAAAACGACAGGGACCTTATAAAATATTGGGTTTTCGAAAAAGTCTTTTTGCATTTTGTCAATAGATGTCGTTGGGGTCGTATATCTTCAGTGCATCAATCAGATTGTGTCATAACATAAAGTATGAAAAAGGTGAGATTAAGCTTCATTTAACAACAAAAAAAAAAAAAAAAAATTCGGGAAAGTTGAAAAAACGTTGCAGCTGTTCAAAAATAAGTAAAAATAATGAAGAAACTTGTTANCGTATATCTTCAGTGCATCAATCAGATTGTGTCAAAAAAAAAAAAAAAAAAAAAGTAAAAATAAGATTCATTTAAAAAAAAAAAAAAAAAAAAAAAATTCGGGAAAGTTGAAAAAACGTTGCAGCTGTTCAAAAATAAGTAAAAATAATGAAGAAACTTGTTACATTTTTAATTTTTTGTATAAAAAAGGAAGAATGCCACGCAAGCCACCAATGAAATTTGTGAAGTTTACGAAAACGATGCTGTATCAGTTCGTATAGCACAACAATGTTTCGTTCGCTTCCGTTCTGGAAATTCGATGTGAAAGATGCACCTCGCTCTTGTCAACCTATCGTTGAAAAAGTCGATGAAATTATGAAAAATATTGACCAGGCCCGTCACATAAGCAGCCATGACATCGCTAAGGAACTTAAAATCCATCATCAAACGGTTTTGAACCATTTAAAAAAAGCTGGCTAGAAAAAGAAGCTCGATGTTTGAGCGCCACATGAATTGTCTGTGAAAAATATAATGGGAAAAATTCACATCTTAATTGAAACGAAACGAAATCGAACCATCTTTGAAGCAAATTGTAACAGGAGATGAAAAGTGGATCAAAACGACAATAATTTGGTAAAAAGATTATGGTCCAAACGTGGTGAAGTTCAAAAAATGGTCGCAAAGCCACGTTTGACGCCTCGGAAGGTTATGCTGAGTGTTTCTTGGGATTGGAAAGGAATCATCCATTATGAGCAGCTCTAGGATGGTGGAACGATTTATTCTACATTTTACTGTCAACAACTGATGAGATTGAAGCAAGTAATGGAAAAAACGGCCAGAATTGATCAACAGAAAGGACTTCGTCTTCCATCAGGACAACGCTGGATCACACACATCATTGATGACTCGGCAAAAACTGTGGGAGCTTGGCTTGGAAGTTTTGATGCATCCACAATATAGCTCTGACCTTACACTATTGGTCTACTATTTGTTTCGGTCAATGCAGAACTCCCTTAATGCAGTAAAGTTGACTTCAAGAGAACCCTGTGAAAATCATTTGTCGCAGTTTTTCGCTGAGAAACCAGAAAAGTTCTACAGTGATGAAATAATGTCTCTAGCGGAAAATGGCAAAAGGAGGTCGACCAAAATGGTACAAATTTAGTTTATTAAGGTTCATTATAAATATAAAAAAATTGGTTGAAATTTGATTAGAAATACGAATATACTTTTTATAATATAAGGGAAATCTATAAAAATTTAAAATAGTCTCTCGTGCTTGTCGTACTGCTTGAACAAAGTATTTTCAATGCAACAATCTTTTTTGTAATCTACCTTAGAACTATCATATAGTATACTCTACAACTTTTCTGTACCGCCAAAGCCAGGCTGCAAGCTATTGGCTGCAAAACTTCAAAGCGCTGCGCCCAGCGACTGTGGCTTGGGGATTAGAAACAAAGAAATTGAAAGAAAAAATTCATAGAAATTCCAGCATGGCGGCTATCGATTGATTGTTAGCATTGTGGCGACCTCGACGGCGGAGGCGGCGTCTCGTTGCTGTATGAAAAACTTTTCAGCGTTGCATTCACATAAAGCGCACCTACCCGGGCACTGCACACATACTTGCTTTACTCTTAGTATGTATGTGTATGCGCGCGTACTTGAATACAGTCAGTTTGCGGCAATTGTTCGAGCGCCTGGTCCATGGGGGTCTGCTGTTCGTTGTTAGCTAGCGCTAGCGCATAGCTGCGTCTTAATAATTCATGTCGTCTGTTCGTATGGTGAGGCGGTTGCGGCAGACAGTCGAATTGCGCTGTTAGATTGCAGTGCGCATTTGTTATTGTTGCTGTTTCTATTGCACGGAGGCTGTGCCAACGTCGTTTCAAAACCTTTGTTGTTGTTGTGTCTATTGCATTTACTATATGTTATGCGCTGTCATTTTGCCATTTATTTTATTTAGTTTTTTTTCCGTTTGGAATTCAATGTGACGCGCTCGCTGGCTGGCGCACATGCAACTGGCTGCCGCGGCAACGCCAACGCAATGTAATGGCTGGGTTTTTTTCGCCGTGCAATGCAAACGCCAACTATGCGAGTTTTCTCCGCGCAAAGGTCAGACAGCCAGACGGGGGAACGAACGCCCCAGCAGGCAGCAAGGCGCGCGCACACATTTGCGCTGAGCGTTGGTGAGCGGCGAGACGTGGTGCTGGCGGGCGGTACACGTTTGCATGCTTTTAGCGCTCACTCGTTAGTTTAACTGTAAATTGTTATTGTTGTTTTACCCCTTTTGCCAATCGTTTAAGTTATTTGATGATTTTCATTTGCCTGCAAATATTGCTGGTATGTTGTTGCTGCTGCCGCTTTAAGTGCGCTGTTGTGGCGCAACAACAACAACAACTATTTACTCTTACATTCAGTAATTAAAATCATAAAAAATGTGCTGAGCTAAGAAAATATTGTCGGAAACGCTTGTAAGTTTGGGTTTTCGCTGATTGTTGTTGTTGTGCTGTACTTTTGTTTATGCCATTTGTTAGGCTGAAATAAGCCGCCGCACACACTGCACACAGGGGTTTGTGTTTTGAGTCTTTTGTTTTGCTATTTCTGTCTGCTGTTAATGATTTTTTCGTGTAGCTCAGCACATTTTTCGTGGCATTGTAATGGGGGTCACTCTTAAATTGGGAAATTTGTTGTATAGATAAGTTTAAAAACAATCAACAACAACAATATTAGAAGTGTATGTTAAAATTCTTTGCTTTTGTATGGGTTTGTTGGCGTGTGTGTAAGCTGCTCTGGCAGTGATGTTTGACGGATCATTAAGTTTATTACGATGAAGTAATGCCAACACAAAAGCAATAATAAATTTTAAAATAATTTACAATATGTGAACTAACAAAAAATTATAATGAAACAAACATTCATAACATATTTTAATAAAAAAAAATATGATAATAAAAAATTTTAGGCTAAAGTGTGATATTGCTTAGCTGCGCTCACACTACTTTGACTAAGGTCGGTATACGAGTTGAGATTTTTCCACTTTATGTGGGTAGTGTGGATATATGACGAGATCTCCTGACCTTTTCAAGGCCAACCTGGCAGAAAACAAGGACTGCTGGAATGAATAAAAGATCTTCTCAGAGACTACAAGAATTATTACCACTACTCTCAATACAGTCGAGGCAGCGCAAGCGGGTCTGGGGTTGAATCCGAAGGCTAGGCAATCACAAAGTTAATGTTTTAGCGTCTCAACCTTCTCCGCTCATGCTTTGTATTCTGCGTATAATACTTTATCAAGTTTAATTTTGAAGAAGCTGGATGGTCTAGAGCAGATTATAGGGTAGAAATGTAATACGGCATTATGATCGATTCATTTGTATTCGAGTTATCACGGCAGCAAATTCGAAGAATGATGAAAAGGCCTTTGGTGAAAAATGTTTTTCGTGAGCAAGTGTTTTTGATTGGTTCAAATTATTCAAAGAGGGTCGAGAACAACGATCAACACCAACTGATGATCAGCACGTCAATAAAGTATAGGAATTGATGCTTGAGAATCGACGATTAATAGTCAGAGATCGTTACTGGCGTCGTTGGAATATCTTAAGGATCAGTAGAAACCAATTTGAAAGATCATTTGGATCTAAAACAAGTAAAAGCACGGTTGCTCCGAAATTCACTAAATTTTTTCGAAAAAACAGCGTAAATGTCTGTGAAACAATGCTTTCCGCTTATGCTTACGACCTGGAAACAGACGATCAATCGGCCGAATATCGTATCAAGGGGAGTCGAAGCTGAAAGAAACATGTGAAAGTAGATTAAAAATCAAGGTAATGTTGACAGTTTTCTTCGATTATCAAAGTATCGGCACTCTACATTCCTTCCGACTGGCCAGACCGTCAACAAGGAATACTATTTGAGGGCTAAGCGTCGTTTGCGCCACGGTATTCGTGAAAAAGGCTATAATTATGGACCGAAAACGCTTGATTTTTCCACCGGTATAATGCACCGTTTCATAGTGTATTGATTCTTAGTAAGTTTTCTGACAAATTTTCAACCAATTTCGTACCGCAACAATCGTATTCGCCTGACTGCTGACTACAGCTCACCACTACTACTCACCAAACCCAAGCGACCTCTACGGGGAAACCGTCTTGAGTCAATTGAAGAAATTAAACCTCATGGTAACAGAAGCCTACTTGGCGCCTTCTGTTATTTCAACATTTCAACCTGAAAGACTTAATTATAATTGTTTAGTTTGAAGGATGAGTCCTAAAACGTAGGTTGGTATTGTTGTTACTCAGAAATTGGCGACTTTATTTTGTGATTTCGATCTTCAGAGCAGAAAATAATATTTGCAACAGCCGACATATTTTTTATTTTGTTTTTGTCATCGCAGTGTCCGAAATTAAAAAATATGTAATAAGTTTGACGAATAGAGACATTTCTATGCTGATATCTAACAGTGTCTGCTCAGATTTCGCAGACTTTTAAAGCCCGGAAGTAAACTATATGGTCTCTATTTCCAAGTGGCCATATTGACACTAATTAGACTATATACAAATATTCGATTGAACTTACAATATACTTAGCTAGAAAAATGTCGAAAATTTGTTTCATATAAACACTCAATTTTATTTGCCTCATTTTAAATGTGTTTGAACTGATTATTGCGGTTAATCAAAGCGTGCTGGCATGGGCTTTCGTGCAACCTTGCCGCTTCAGTAAAAAAACGCTCCGAACATCTTCAAAATGCAAAGACCGTGATCGTGATATAATTTACAAGGCAATGTACGTTAGCAAATAATCGCAATCACATCGTCACGCTCGCGTTTTAATAGCTTTGTGTCAACACTCATAAGTCGCGCGCATGCTTTTTCGCTCGCCCATTCATTGCGACTTGTGTACGCGATTGAGTTTTGCATACGCATGCGGGCCACATACACAAGTGCTGGTGATGATGAGACGTGGTGCCGACTTTGCCGCCCAAACAGTTTGTTGACTGACAACTTTACACAAAGTACCTACCTAGCGACCGCCAGCCGCTCTTCCCCTGCCTCAGTGGGGTAAGCAATCGCATGCATGGTTTATTAAAAAGTACTAGGTACTTTTGCCTTTGCCTTTGCCCAGCGCAACCCAGCCCAGCTCAGCTGGAGCGCATCAGCTGTTGAGCGTTTGTTTTGTTTATTAGCGTCAGCGCGCACAGCTGATCGGCTGATAGCACGTTGTTGATAGTGTTAGCGATGTAAGTTTGTGTCATCAGCGTCGCCGCCACCGTCCGAGTGATAGTTGATTGTTGATGTTCCGTTTCAGGTTCAGCGTGCTTGGCAGCACGTGGCGGTTAGACTGGTATGACCGGGCAGGCAAGCAGACAAACAAGCCGCCGCACACACCGCCACTACTACTGCTTAACTACTGCCTTAATAGCAGCCGCCGTTGCCTAACAATTGGCGGTGGCCTGTTGGAGTGACGAACTGGCTCGCCAACCGGCTGGATGGCTGGTTGGTATGCTCACCCATCAACTATAGGAAAATGAGCGCGCGAGCAAAGCCGCTGTTAGGTGAGTATGCGAGGGAGCGTGAGAGCTAGGGCCCAGCAGACTGGTTGGTGCGGCTTCCCATACTGGTGACTAACTGAATGCCTGACTGATTTAGGGCCAACGCTAATGACAATGCCGCCCAGCAACAAAACACCACACACACATCAACATTTGTGCGACTACATTGGCATGAAGACGCAGCAGCAGCATGCCACATTTATACAAAAGCAAAAACGCACTAATACGTCACGCCAACGCCAACAACAGCAACAACGGCGGCAGCAACTAACAACATTACTAAGTAATAATACAAACCCATAGCGACTGGAATTGCCGTTTGCATTACAAGTACTTAACTTGCTCATAACATAACAACAACGGCAGCAGCAAGTAGCATTGCCTCCTGACAGCTGTCAGCTGTGTTTGTTTTATGTACAAAAGTCTTGTTTCTGCTTTGTTGTCGACTTTGGTTGCTGTTTTGTTTACAAGCAAATCGGAAGTGAATCGAGTAACCAGTATCCAGTAAAGTTCAATGGCAAATGTGAGTGGAATGTTTGCTTGAGTTGCGTTGAAGTGCGGTGAGGTCTAGTATTAAATATGGTGCTGGTGGCGCCTGACTGAAACGGGTTTTGATTGATTGCCGGCTTGATTCTCTAGTTAAGTACACGGATGAGATAATACCTATAAGGAAAAGTAGACTTGCGAACTTGTGTGGGTGTGGATTTGTTAGTTTCATAGCGACTTTCTCTGCCGCCAAGTTTTGCGGAATTCAACGGATTTTTTCATGTGAATGGGTGTGTGAAGCGCGTTGGAGTTTGAATAAACTAGATTATTAATAAATACCGTAAATTAAAATGTTCTATGGAAATCTTTGCAAAAAAAATATTTACATTTTTCTCGAATAAAATTTGAGAAATAAATATTTTTGTTAGAGTTCTCACAATTATTTGGGGATTTTACAATTGGCTTTCTAAAAATAATGGTTTTTATTAGAGATTTCATAATTTTTTAACTGGCTTTTTGAAAGTAATGCTTTTCCTTAGAGTTTTCATAGTTTTTTATGAGCTTTTACAATAAGCTTTCTGAAAATAATGGTTTTTGTTTGAGCTTTCACAATTGTCTAGAAAGGTCTTTTACTACTCTGATATTTGCTTCAACGCGCATTAAATCTTAACAAAAAATTGTCACTAGAAGATATTGGACGCCCGGCCTTCGGTCGAAAAGCCATAGATAATAATAGAGTTGTGTCTGAAAACAGTTGAATATTATCCAAAATTTTAGTAGCTTTTGCGCTGCTAAATTTCGATTTTTGATCAGCTCAAAAAGTGGTCGATTCTTACTGTTAATACTTAAGTTAATAAAAAGTTCGAAAGTACATTTATGTATGTCTTTCAACTATATTCCTAGCTTCAGTTTAATACATTAATATTTGTTATTTTTTCCGAAATTTCACTACATATATTGTTGCCTACTGGTAAACAAAAATCTTGAAATTTTGTTTCTTTTGTTGTTATAGTAGGAATTGTGTCAATTTATTTAACTTGTCTTGGACACAACAACAAACTCTTAAGCAAGCATGAATAATGGCTTAGGGATACATATTTGTGCTTATACCCAAACTCATGTAAATTCCAATTTTATTAAATTATTTGACCCTTTTAATTCCATTTTCTCATTTGGACCCTTTCGATATTCGTTTCAGTTTAACAATTACCAGAAATTTCACTGTAGAGCTTTATTAACGATTATTTACATATTCCCGTATGTGTGTATGTGTGCTCGGACATGTGATTATAAACAAGTGTATAAAATATAAAATATTTCGACATATCGAAGTTACCCTGTAGGAATTTAGTGTGATAGATGGACTTTCGGACTTACTATGGAAATTATTTGATTATGTCAACTTATGGATTTATAAAAGTTCGTTGTTCGATTATCATTGTAATATAGAATTTGGTGAAATTGAAGGCCACTAATGTTTTCGATATTCTGGCACTTTACTTGGAGGAATTTGGCTTAAAACTTTGGTAACACTGCAATTTCATTAAGAAAATGGAAAAGATAAGCGAGTTAAAGTCGGAAAAGACAAGATCTCTTAACATTTTGCAACATACAATTTAATTTAGTATATTAAGAGATTAAGGAGAAGTTTCTTTTCTGATCGATTAACGACTAGCTGTTATCTGATCTAAGTATATATTGGTATATGACCCCATAATGAAAAGAAAATATGCCAACATTTGCTGAAATGTACTTTTGACAGCACAATCTTCCGCTATTCAACACTCCTCCTTTCCTACAGACCCCGTGCTCACACATAGTATACCTTCAACTGATATTATATTTCCCCCATAAAAGTTTCGTGTAACTTGACGTCAATGACTATAAGAGATCGAACGAGTAGGTAAAATTAGGGTCGAACAAAAGCAGCGAATGCCGCAAGATCACAATAAACCAATACACGAGCAAGTGGCACACATATAAACATACATAGAGATATAATATTGCTTCGTACATTTTTGAGCGCTGAAAAGACGAAGGCACACAGCGTGGACGTCAATTGACGGCGATTTTCGAAAAGACTTAAGACTTGCCAAGCATAAAAAAACGAAAATAAATGAGAAACAAAGAAAAATTCAAGATAAAAAGTATAAATAATACACGTTGGCTCTGAGCTTACCAGCCGAAATGTATGTCTTAATGGAACGAGCGGCAAGCCAACCGTCGGGGCGGGCGGACATGTAGGGGCCACAAGAGGTTTGTAATGGCGGAGCACAACAGAAATTCACAAAATATTTATGGATGCCATTATCTTAGTTACGTGATTTGCTCCGTGTTATTATAAGCGCGCAACAATAAGACAACGAGAGAATGAGAAATAAGTAGGAGACCACGGCAACAAAAAAAAAATTAAAAAAAGAAACTATAAAAAAATAAAAGTCTTAAGCAATAACACGAAAAAAAAGATAACAACAACAATAATGAAAATCAGCAGTCATCGTTAGCTGTAAGTAGTGACTTTGGAAATCAGCGCTTTTGTTCCTCCAGTTATAAATTCACACATATCCACATACTACACATGCGCGCTTACCAAGTTGGATGAAGGGGGGCATTGTTTTTAGTGCCAGAAAAGAAACGAATACGCGCATAGACAACTTAACACACATATCGCTCATGCAGGAATAAAGCGCGTGGTTCGAAGGCCAGAAGGCAACATTTCGAAAAGCGATTTACATTTTGTTGTACGCGCTGCGTTAATATGTGCGCCTGCGAGTTGTGTTGTCCATTGCGCGGCATACGTGCCACATTTGGCTGTGACCGCTGTTTGGGTATTGATGTGCTTTGTAAAATACCTGTAGAGATAAAATAGCAAGAAAAGCACGAAAAAAAATTTCAATAAAATGAAATAAAATGAAGTTTACGAAACTTTGATCAGCAAGCGACAAGCTGCAGCATACACATAAAAACATAGCTGGTTATGTATGATCGTAAGGGAATGGAAAGAAATCAGTAATGAAGGGTTGTACTAAAACAGAAGAATGATAATGAAAACAATTATAAGGAACGTTGAGCGGTAGAAGTAAGCAGGCAATGGACACAAATGCCTGTAGTTTTGTTTCAATCAAAATTCGAAAGGAAGACGGTGCTCAAGAACAATGCCGCTAGTAACTGTACTGCGAAAATCAAGAATCCAAAAGCTGTAGTACGAAATGGAAGCGTGCTTGCTTTTTGTGCTTGGAAATATTCTCATAAAGTTTTGATTTCTTGCAATGGTGACTTTTTTACTTAAAGGTACTTCTATGAACCAATATTGCAGACAAAGGTTTAGCTAAATGAATGTGCAGTTTAACCTTTAGATAACGATTTTATGTTCCTTTCAATAGAGATAGGGGTCATTTTATCGTGAATCGAAAAAAAAACTTAAGCCTTCGGTTTTTACGGCTGATTAAAGCAAATGCAACCTGCTTTATGATCGTTATATGGAAAATAACCTCTTTGCCCCTATTAGTATAGAGTTTCCATATTGCGTACAACAAAAAACGAAAAAAAAAACGTTAAATTCGGTTACACTGAACTTTATTAGCTTAAAAAAAGAAAAATTAATTAATTAAAAATGGTACAATCATTGATTGATCAAGACATTTTGTAATTTCCATACTGAAAACGTCAGCTTGTATGGCAACCGTAGTCGTCCGAACTGAACATTATAGTAAGAAGTTATGAAGTTGCCTTGGAGAATAACTCATGTATCGGTTAGTCGAAAAAGTCTTTTCGTATTTTTTCAATGGCTGTCGTGCAGTCGTACATCTCCAATGAAACTAATCATACTGTGTCATACCATAAAGTGTTGGAAAGCTAAGATTCTAAGCACCATTTAAATTCGGTGAAGTTGAAAGAAAGTTACAGCTGTACAAAAATTAGTGAAAATAATTAAGAATTCGCAATATTTTGAAATATTTGTATAAAAAGGGAAGAATGCTATGCAAAGCACCAAAGAAACTTGTGAAGTTTACGGAGACGATGCCGAATCAGTTCGTGTAGCAGAACAATGGTTCGATCGCTTCCGATCTGGAAATTTCGATGTGAAAGATGCACCTCGCTCTGGTCAACATATCCTTGAAAAGGTCGATAAAATTATGGAAAAGATTGACTAGGACTGTCACATAAGCAGCCATGACATCGCTAACGAACTTAGTAATTAATGAACAATACGAAAATACTTTTTCGACTACTATAAAAAAAAAAAATGTACAGAATAGACCGAATACGATTTTCTTAATGTATTTCGAGTAAAACAGCATTCTCCTCAGCAGACCCCAAATTTATCTTTTGTTTATGAACAAAGTAAAACTGTGTCATTCTAAACGGGTAATGAAAACATGTGGGTCACCCATACACATGCACATCATACAAATAAGGTTTGGTAAATATAAACAGGTTATATGCGCATTACTCATTTATGTAGATGTGGGCATGTACGTGCACCTCAACACCAGCAACACCGGCCCATATCGGCACAGGGTCAACTTTTGAAATCAGGATATTATGCGAAGGTAATTTAAACAGGTTTCTGGGCCACATGTGTCAACCAGCAGAACACAGCACAACTCACGAGCGTGCACTTAAGCACACACACACACGTACATACAAAGAGGTGCGCTTGCACATAAACAAATGACAGTGAATGTGGATTCTCGGTTTGGGACACACGTGCCAGTCCAACTAGTTTGACTCCTTCGCAGCGACGCCGGCCGACAAAGTGTCAAACGGTTCAAATGGAAGCAGCACTGCTGCTGCTGCTGGGCTAAGCGAAGTCAAGCCGCCTGATTAACTCCAATCGAACGGACCGGTCGCCTCGCCTCCTCGTCGCTTCGCCGGCTGCTCGTCTCGTTGGCTATCGGCTGTTGACGGTTGGCTGCTGTTGTTGGCCACCCGCACAAAACGGCGCACTGGCTGCTAATCTATTTTCGTTTGCTGCTGCTGATAAAAACAAGAATAGTCGGTTACATTTGTTTTGATTTAGCATTCTGGTTAAAGGCCTTTGCCGCGCAAAGCAAGAAAATCACCAGCGGCAGCAGCAGCGGTGTGAAAACATGTTTCGAGTATGCAGCGAGCAGGACGAGTGAGTGAGTGAGTGTGAGAAGCAGCGCGTTGGTGAGTGAATGAGCGTGCGAAAACTGGTACCGGCAAAGTAATCCTTGACCCAATGCGCTCGTGCTGATGATGTCTTCAACGCTGGCGCAGTCTGACCGCTTCCACCTCTGCGCGTTTTCCCAACTGGTATCCGTATGTTTACGGCTGTGTGTGTGTGTGCGTGAGCCGTTCAAATACTTATTATAAATACAGGCTGGCCGTAGGAAAGTTCAGTGCCAATCGCTTCAGCGGCAACAACAACAGCGGCAGCAACAACAGCGGCAGCAACAACAGCAGCAACAAGTAGGTAATAAAGAGGTGAACTGGTAGCTGCTGGCTTGGTTGACCGTCTGTCCGTCCGGTTTCTGTCTGATTGGACTTATTGTTTGTGTTGAAGTTATTGTGGCATGAAACTCGTTTGCCTGCCACACTTGGCGTTTGTTGTGTTCTCAAGCGCTTCTACACAAATATAATTCTGCAAATATACGCGCACGAATACATATGTACATGTTTATATATCTCATTTATGCATGTAAGCCCATAAGTGGGTGAGGTCAGTTTCTGTTTGTAACTGGTTATTAGGCAGGTGCTGTATGCTGTTTAGCGTCCACCGGCTTGTCATTCCAGTCAACCGGATACACTCACGTATCGCTCTGCACTACTCAGCTTGCATTAATAATGTTCTGAATCAAATATACCAATGAGTTATCATATTTTGCGTTCGTGGCTTGGGGCATTTAGAAATTGGCGCATTTATTTTTGAAAATAAAAAAGTCTAACCAATTTGCAAGCGCTACTATTATTGTCAGCAGATATCTGGTTACAGATTAATCGTTCATATATCTGTGTCAATTAGTTTATTAAGTTTGATGTGTGAAGTGAATTAACAATAAATTGTTGTTGACCTAGAAAATTAAGTTGCTAAAATGTGCCAAGTGTTCCATGGCGAACACTTTCAAGGAGCTCTCAGCTTAAATGTGCAAAAATATTAAATAAGTTCACGGCTTTGTTAGTAACTTTTTTTTCATTATCTTACCTGGCCTGAGAGTGCTTCAACACTTTTTCGCATTAATTTTTATATTTTCTTTTACTCAAGTTTTGATGTTCGAAAGATTTGATCGCTTGTAAGTCGCTGTTGAGTGAGTGAAATTTAATTATTTTTTCAATCACACCAAACACTCAGTATAACTTTTCGAGGCGTCAATCCTGGCTTTGCGACCATTTGTTGAGCTTAACCACGCTTGCGCCATAATCTTTTTCGCACATTATTGTCGTTTTTAATCCACTTTTCGTCTTCTGTTACATTTCGCTTCAGAGATGGTTCGATTTTATTTCGTTTCATCAAAACATCGCAAATGTATATTCGTTCAATTAAATTTTTTACAGACAATCATGTGTTACCCAAACATCGAACTTATTTTTATAGCCAGCCTGATATGAATACCAAGTTCCTTAGCGATGCCATGGCTGCTTATGTGACGGGCCTGGTCAATCTTTTCCATAATTCCATCGTCCTTTTCAACGATATGTTGACCAGAGCGAGGTGCATCTTTGACATCGAAATTTCCAGAACGGAAGCGAACGAAACATTGTTGCGCTATACGAACTGATACAGCATCGTCTTCGTAAACTACACAAATTTTATTGGTGGCCTGCGCGGCATTCTTCCTTTTTCCCTCGGTCCTTTTGTACATTATTAAGCACACTTTTGACAATCTATGGTAATTTTTTCATACAGAAATATTGAAGGATAAGTCCGTAATAGAACCTCTTTCAGAGGGTCCTAAGAAAAAAAAAACTCTGCGGTGTTCACCATAACTCTGCCGGACATTATCCGAAAACAAAAAAAACTAGAAAAATTAGTCAAATTATAATCAGAACTTGCCCCCATTATCCTCTGATAGTTTTTTAAAATCAAATTATGTCATCAAATCATGTACCGAACAAGTTTTCCACACTGTAGTTTTGACATGAACTCGTTTACTTATGCAGTTTATTTATTGAATAGACTTCTCTCTGAACCAAACGGTCTAGTTCATTGCTTTTGGAGGTATGACTCACTTAAAATAAAAGTATTTGTTAGTATTTGTTGCAGCTGGTGGACCTAAAGATCTGGCGACCACATGGAAAGTGTGTCAATGTATTATCGCTTATAAATATGCTTGCTTTGTTTTTTGGAATAATAAAAAAAAAATAATAAAATATCCAGTAATACACTTGAGATACAGAAGTTCGTTGCTTAAGTCTTTTGATCAAATTCCAAAGTAATCGGTATGCATACATAACTACATGCTACTATCAACAACTTTTACGACTACTAAACAATTTACAATATTTTATTACAATTACAGCATTTTGAACTTCAAAAACAATAACAATAATAACAAAACAAAGCGTAAGCATGAAAATTTAATATTTTCGTGAGGGCATTTTGAAGCCAATGCTATGGTCGAAGAGGATTTGAATTTCCGAAATGCCAAACAAATGTTTATTGCGGTGGCATGTGAAAAAATCGTGTTGAAAATTTAATTTCAAATAACTTAACAGAACAACAACAACCGCAACTAATTGCAAATAGCAAATCTAATAACAGAGTTAATGGCAACTGCGATGACTTGAAGCAGGCGTCATGAAACTGTGCCGCGCGCAAAGTTCAAGCTGTTTGACGGCAATGTGCTTGCTTGCCACGTTTGCACTTACAACAATAAGCACACAGCAAACTACATGTAGTCGAAAATTTCACATGCCAAAACAGAGCTTCGATGAGCGCGCGTTCGCGCTTCACTCTTTACAACAAACAAATTAAACTTTTGCCGCCAACAACGCGCAGCGCTACGAGCTGACAGCATGCTCAGCTATTTGCCGCAACGGTAGAGCAAGGGGGCGTCAGTTTTAATACCACATGAAGAGGTGCGGCCTGACCTGAAAGGCGGCGGTACACACCCCCACTGGTTAATGAGAAAATTGGTGCTTTTTTGTTGTAATTTGTGTGTCTTTTTTGTAAGCATAAGCAGGTAATGAGAAAAAAATTTTGTAAGCGACAGCCTTTTTTCAATGTTTCATTGCTGAGTGGCAGCTCTTGAGCGCCACAGTTGATGGAGTGTATCAGCGGCCACCTTTGTTTGACTAGCGGTGGAGTTCAATGGCCGCAAACGGTGTGCAGACTTTGGAGGCATACAAAGAGTTTACATGTATGTTTGCGAATTCAAGTGGTTGATGGAGTGCCGAGTCGGACACAGCAATTGCGATTCACATACCTGTAATGGGTTGCAGCCACAAATGGCCACAAGCGTTGAAGCAAAAACCTGGTATTTGGCAGAAAAACAGCAAACCTCGAAGTCTATGCGACAATCAGCTGCCGCGAATACGATGCGTTTCAGCAAACAACAACGGCAAAGCAACAGCAACAAAGTGGCAAACACAAAAAGCAATGAAATGAATGCACAGCCATTATCGCGTTGTCAATAATTGGAAATCAATGATGAAAACTAGTAGTTAACAATGCAAGCGCTTGGCCCGAAAAGGCAGCAACGACCGCCAGTCACACACACACACGCGCGCGCACATACTCTCCATCACATGCAGTGCAACCATCGGCCTCTAGTTAGCGAACTGCATAGATGCTCGCACAGATAACAACAATAATCGTTCAACTATTTAGAAAAATGACAAAGGCATACAATTACAACAAAACCAGGAACAAAGTGCGCATTTTACAACTAGCGCTACTGCTTTCCTTGCGCCTCTTTCCAATCAAACCATCAGCTTCTAAATACTTACATAGAAGTAATCAGATGTTTTTGCTGCCACCAGCCACGCGCACGCCACTTCGCCATTGAATTGGCTTGTCAGCAGTCAGACTGATGCGCGACGTCATTGTCTGCTTGGACAACAAGTCAACTACTGGCAGTTCTATATACACACACATACTTACATGCGTTTTGTTCAGATGTATGGTTACCCCATCAGCCGGTTGCGCGACGTCTGACAGGTTGATTGTTTGTTTGGTCACTACAAGTTGCCTGGTTTGGTGAGATGGATTACTCGTCGCTTGATTGTTATCTATTCGTCAGTCGGTACGTTATGTGACGGTTGAAATTGGTGTAGGTTATGATTTGTTTTGGAGCGTCATAAGTTGTGAGGGCAAGAAAAAGTAGTTGTGACAGCTTTGTGGCAGAAAAAAAGTGGAAATGCCTAGTGTAACGCTTTGTTGGTGAGAAGCGACATAGAAAGCAATCAAGAGAATTGTTAGAAGTTACAAAAGTGGTTCTTGCTAATAAACATATGATTTTTTGAAGTTAGTTTGGCTGAGCTGTGCCATTAAATGGAAATAATTGTTTACTGCTTTGTTCGGAAAAGAACTATATGTATGTTTGTGGTACATATTATTTTCTCTAAGAATTTCTAAGAGTTTCGCAATTAAAGTCAATAGTAAGTTTATTTTCTTCATTTGTTAAACATACTTGAGTTTATGGAAAAGGGGTGTTTACCATAAACAAGCTTTGGTTTTTATCTCAGGTAAAGTACTATTTTTTTCAAGATCAGGCTCAGGAAATCCCCAAGTCGCTCAGTTCTTACCCTCACAACTAAGGCAAACAAAATAAGTTTCAGAAACTCTGTCAAAAGCACAGATTTTCCCTACTACCAAACCTTAAATTCTATCCAAAGGGAATTAAAGGTTCTCCTTCTTCAGCACCCTAAAAGTTGTTGGAAGGTCTGATAACCTTCCAAACTCTTCGCAAACTCCACCTTCCTGCCTTAATTAAAGAAGGGGTATTTTCTCTTCTACATGACAAGGACAGAGACTAACGTCTTCACTTCAAAAGCAATGCTCTCCTTTCCCAAGCCTGGAAAATTCTCTTCTCTTCACGAAGAAATGTCGGTACGGAATTCTGTAATGGATGGTTACAGGTGATGAAAAGTATATCACTTATGATAATTTCAAGTAAAAATGTTAACGCCAAGCCAAGCGACACCGACATTATTTTCATAGCTAAAGGAAACTCTTTGCCATATCACACAAAGAGATCTAGGCCTAGCTAAGGGATGGTGCAGAGGGGTTGGACTGAAAATCTACCCTCGAAGGCGACTATCGTTCCGATTGTCCCTTTGGGGACAGAGAGATAGAGATGACTAATTTGGTCAAATACCTTTATCTCACGCTGTATGCAACTCTGCGATGGAAAACAGCATGTTGACCTGACGGGATCAAAACTACTAAAGCAGTTATGGTGTGCAAATGGCTAGGTGATAGATCCTGGGGCTGCAACCAAGATTTTCAGTCAGTTGTACACTATGATTGTGCGGTCGATTATTACATATGGAGCCTCGGAAGCATCGGATACTTTGGTAGGACTGCAGCTATTGAAGGTGCACCTTACCTACGTCTGCGTGTCAGGTGCCATGCGCAAATGTGCGACGGTCGCACTTGAAGTCATGCTGGAACTCGCACCGCATCACCTAATAATCGCTCACATTGTCAAACACACACTTATTCAAATGACAGCATAAGGGTTTGGTAGAGGTAAGATAATATCATCCGAACGCATGAAGGACTTAAGTGGCGAAATGTCACTGGTTCTTATTCCAATAGACAGAATTACCAAAAGTGTAAACTCAATCAAGAAGTTCATGGTGATCTTCAGCAGTAAAGCTGAAAGGAATGATACCGCTCTCAAGCTTCTGCTTTAGTAAACCACTACTGGGATAGTAAAACCAAATGATACATTGACAGCTCGAAAACGTCGGAGAAAATTGACGCAGGAGTCGCAGGACCACGCAACAAAATTTCTACACCAATGGAAGTTTTCCGAGAATAGTCCAAGCAGAGTTCTTTGCTATAAGTCGGTGCGCAGATATAAATCCCCAATGCAACAATCGCAATGAACGTATGTATACTACAGTTATACTCAGCGACAGTCAAGCGGCACTAAAAGCGATCTCCGCCTACGAGATCAAATCACTTTTGCTGCAGGTGTATATAGAACGGCTGAGAAGTCCATCAGATCGTAACCAGATACACCTTATCTGGGTGCCCGATCACTAAGATGTAGACGAGAAAGAACTGGCTGATGAGCTTGCCCGCTCCGCAGCATCCACCAAGATGATACCACCCGAACCGTTCATTGCGGTTGATCCCCATACCATAAAGGATCTGATGAAGGAGTTTGTAGGTAGAATTAGCAAAAACTCCATGTCATGCGTTATGCTAAGTTGCTAATGAGTGGTTACAACCTTAAAAGTTTTAGATATGTAGTCAATCTACCAAGGGGCAAGTTAGGCCACTTGTTGCTTTCTACATTGCCCATTGCAAGTTCAAGAAGCACTTACATGACATGGACATAGCTTCTTGTGCGTATTGGCGGTTCTTCGACATGGAGCCTGAAATTTCAGAATACCTGCTAAATGTCTACACAACAGACTGTCGACACTTTATGTAGGATCCGTGTTTCCAAGCAGGGACCATATCGCCTCGATAGCATCTAGCAGTATATTGCAATTTATTAATTTGTTTAGGCTAAGTGAGTCGTTGTGACTTAGGATATAGCACAATAGACTGTAAGTCGCGGTTCAATCCTCATTTATTTATCTAATCTAATCGAGCTCTTCCATACTTGTTTTCAATATAATTATTGTAAAAGTATTACATTTTGAAAGATTCAATAAATAAATTCGCCAAAACTATCGACTTTTTAAAGAAACTCAAAAGATTTTACATCTGCCCCTGTAAGTATGCAAAGAAAACGCACAAGCGCTCAAACAAACTATCTCTTGTGAAATACATACTTATCAACTACAATGCAATTAAATAATTGGTTTTACAATAAAAGGCGACGTAGCAATCAGCATGCCTTTACACAAACAATTAAAAAATTCCACAGAAAAATGTAATATAAGAAATAACAAATATGTGTATGTACTATATGTATGTAGATGGCTTTGAAAATTAAAAGGAAATACAAATTTAGCATTTGGACGCTTGCTTGGTCACGGCTGTGTTCGCTGCGCAATTTTACCGCTCAATTGGTCAAATATAAGCAAGAAAATTGCAATTGACTGTTAGTTGCATAAATTGGCGTTGTTGTTGTTGGCGATAGCATACCAACAGTTAAAACGGTTTTCTACAAAACATTTGCATTTTGCCATACACAACATGATAGCTGCGTCGCGCGAGACTGCATGTGAGTTTGACTCTGTGCTCATGTACATACATATGCGTTAGTATGTAGGCGCGCGTGTGAGTGTGTGTGTATGTTCGCGCGCATATGACAATTGCGCTGCAGGCAATTTTCGCGTTGTTGAGAAGCTGAAAATAATTTATTATTTTTTGCTTAACTGCGCCAGTGGAAAAGCTCGCTAAAGATTTACAGCCAGGTGGAGGGTGGCGGGAATGGGAAGCGCGGGTTGCAGCGGTTGCTGTTGCTGTTGTTGGTAGTCAGCATTTAACACGCCGCACATAAATAAGGCGACAAGCGCGACATGCCATTGTCGTGGCCAATATTGTTGTTGTTGTTGCGCATGCAAGACTTTGTTGCAGCTGCTGTGCTGCTGTTGTTGTTGTGGGTATGAGTTTTATGCAAATTGTTACTGTTGCTCCAGCGGCGGTGGTCACCTTAACTAGCTGCTCGCTTTAGCTGATAAGTGTACGCGGCGGCTGCTGGAGTGGCTGCTAGTAGTGTCTTTGTTGTTGTTGCTTTGCAGTCGATGTCGCTTTGGTGTTCTCTGTCGCCTGTGGCATTGCATGCATTTTTAAGTTTATAGTCACGCCACGTTGTTGCTGCTGCTTTTGTTGTAGCTGTTGTTGTTGTTGTGCCTACTGTTATTTTTGCCATTGTTAGTGATACTTTTTCATTTGTTGTCAGTCATTATTTAGCATTCTCGTTGCTGCCTGCACACTCACATATTTCGTTCTTGTCGCCTTAGCGATTTTAATACTTGCAGTTGTTGTTGTTGTTGGACACTTCACCCCATGCGCGCACCTTCACGCTGCATTTTGTTATTTACGAGCTTTTCGTGGTGTTCTTGCGCGCAGTCCACATTCTGCTGCGGCCCGGCCGTCGCTTGCCAGCACACCCTGCCCCACCTCACCTCACCCCATCACGCCGCACCACACCCTGTTGCCCAACTGCGAGTAATTATTATATTTCTTCGCCGCATTTCATTTGTTGACATTGTTGTTGGTGTTGCTGTTGTTATGGACCAAAGCGATCGTGCTCTGGGTGCGCTACAAGTGACGCTTTGCGTAGGTAGTGGCTATTAGTTGCATGCATTTTGCTCTATCTTCACTCTTCGCAGTTTATTTGCTCATTTCTTGTGGCACAAAGGAATTTGACCACCATCAGCGCCAGCTACTCGGTTCGTTCAGCTGCTGGCCTCTTTCGACGGTGGCTCATTTATTTCACATTCCTGCTGTTTTGGACTCGTGTTTTAGCGCCATTGTTAACAGCGGGGTGGCGTTGCATGCAACTCAAAGATCGCCAAAACAAAGAACGAAAATGAAACATGACGAAATTAGCTCAAGTGCCCTATAAGAACTTGTTTGTGCAATGTAAAAAAAAAATAATAGTAATTGTTTTATGAAGGAGCCGTGGAAGAGAAGAAAGATTACATTTGGTTAGATGGCTGATCTATCTAGATGGCGTAAAATCACACTTAGATTGCTATGTGGGTACAGTTCTTCACAAAGCCAAGTAAAATGTCCAAGAACCTACCACAAATTTCTTAAAGTTTTTATTCTTATCGCATGAAACCCAGCAAACATCTAAAGCGAAGAGATCAGTACATCTGCTTCGATTTATCCTATTCCAAAAGGAACTTGTAATTGCTAGTAGCTAACCAACGTTCGCTGAACAAGTTTAAGGCCCAACCCCCTAATAGAGAACCTCAAGAAACCAAGACAGTTCCCACCCGTTCAAGTTCTGCAGTTAGTGAAACTGAAGAGTCTGCCCATGAGTCTTGCAGCTAACTGCAATACCGCTATAGCTAGACATTAGTTGCAATCTAAGCTTGTAGTAACTCGATGTCAGAGATGAGAAGTCTAGATATCGCCTCACTAGTCACAGGCGTAAATTCATTGAGCTCAAACCTAATATCGCTGCTCTACTATTGGAGTGATTTGTCACCACACTGAAAAAGGCGCGTTGGAACGATATATCCATCCATTCATATTTTTACGGCAGTTACTTCCACTAGAAAGTCTCTGCATTGGTCACGAAGCCTAAAATTGATGGTTCGTCGATACTTCGCGACAGTGTACTCGTCCACCAAATCTACACGCAAGCTTTTGAGCGGGATGAAAGTTCACTGCCCCTTCCCTCCAGCGAGTTGTTCCATACCATACCTCTCTTAATCGTATGTGAGAGTCAGGTGTGAACTCGGCCACGTGGTGATCCCAATATTTTGGAATAAAATCAAAGTGTGCGTGAATAGGTTCGGAAAGCATTGCAATAGTCAGAAAGCCTGAAGTTGGAGTTGATAGAGAGCTCCTGACAGTAAAGCCCTCCATCAACCTTCTCCTCCAGCTCCATCATCCGTAAAGAAGCCTTCTGCCCCTCTCCTCCAACGGCTTCTTCTCATCCACAACTCCTTCACTGCTAAATGGGTAAAGAAGGAGCCGGAAAAGTTCGGTTGAGTGTTTTGCGCCGCTCGTTGGTTAAGGAATATTAGAGAGAAGAAAAACTGCTGCGAAAGAAAGTTCACATTTCCAAACCTATTTCCTTTTATCTCCTAGATCCCTGCAGGTATTTTTGGAAACGATTACTAATCAAATTTTAATTTTTACTCATATTTTTGTAAGGCCAATCCTACAATTGTTATATTGATTAATGACGAGGAGAAGTTTAATAAGTATTTTTTTTTCAATCACTTCTGATACATACTTATGGTTTCTCCTTTCCTCTTCTTTGTAAGAAAGACAAAATAGTCACACGGTCAGAAGTCTGATGAAAGCAAACAATTTAATGGCATTTGTCTCACGACTACAGCTGGAGAACTCTTACTGAAATAAATCTTTCAATGTATATTTAACACATAAGATATCCTTAGTAGATCTTAAAGTTATAAGAACTTTTCTTTTTTTCAGACCTGTTCAACATCCAATTGCCGCAAAGCTTAAAGCCCAACTGAATGCCACAAATGCTATTTAAAGCTAATATTTATGTAACACTAAGAAAAGAGAAATTATTGCCAATTTATAAATGCGCAATACAAATACAACAAGTGCCATACACAAACAAAGAAACGCAGCTAAAACGTAACAACACGTAACATAAAGTAACGCAACGTAACGCAACGAATTCCGTCCAATCATACTGAGATTCTTAGTGCCTTTTTACAAACAAAACAAAACTAAACTAAACAACACAAGTATAATATAAACAAAAAAAAA
>NW_017534564.1:168801-175151 GCF_001853355.1 Bactrocera latifrons | reverse complement strand
AATAAAATAAAATAAAATAAAAAGTTTTAAACAACAATCGACATATGATAATATATAATATATTTCTAAGAAAAAAATACAACTAATAAGATTAACATAGTTAGACCAGAGCTTCCAAAAGTTAAAAGCAGAAATTAGTAGTAAGATGAAAGCACATCTAAATATAAGGACTTACGATTAAAACATATGCAATAGTACATGCCTAAGCTTTCATAAAAGCAAGGCAGAAAAGCTTATACGTCTTGAACTCCATAGCAAATATAAACTGAAAATTAAGCGCTACAGCAATTGTTTAAAGCTATTTGTAGACACTTTTGCAAAGCACACAAAAGCTCTTGATACCGTGAAAGCTTCCAACAAAGCACGAAAGCTCGGAAGCATTGCTAAACTTCAATTCTGTAAACTATATACTAATAAATCTACAGCTTCGGCTTAAGCTTTAATTTGTATAACTACATACCGTGACTTGGGCCTCGAGCTGGAGCTTAAGTATAAGAAGCATAAGATGTCCGCATCGCCTGCCACTACCAGTGTCATCACTTCGAACGAACTTGCCATACAACAACAGCTTCAGCACCAGCAGCATCAGCACCAACAACAACAACAACTTCAAACGCATAGCTCTCCGACGCGCGTCTCACTACCACCCGGTGTTACTGTGACCAACGTTGTAACTACAACGTCTGCAGCCGCTGCCGCCAACGCCAACGGTTTAACACTAATGCATCGCTCGCCAGACAGTCCACAGCCCGAGTTGGCCACCATGACAAATGTCAATGTGCTGGATCTACATACAGACTCGTCGAAACTCTACGACAAGGATGCGGTCTTTATTTACGAAAGCCCCAAGGTGGTCTTGCCGACAGTGGGCACCGGTGCGACAGTCACCAGTGATGAGCATGTGATTGATGCACGCATGGTCGCGCAATTGAACGAACAGCAAGCAGCTGTTGCAGCGGCTGCTGCTGCTGCAGCCGCAGCCAATGATAATCAGCCGTTGGCTAAGATTGAATTCGATGAAAATCAGATAATTCGCGTTGTCGGCCCGAATGGCGAGCAACAACAAATAATTTCACGTGAAATAGTCAACGGCGAACATCACATACTGTCACGTAATGAAGCTGGCGAACACATACTCACACGCATCGTAAGCGATCCGACCAAGTTGATGCCCAGCGATAATGCGGTCGCCGCCGCAATGTTCAATCAGGCACAGAAAATGGCCAACGATCATGGTGTATATCAGACATCGCCATTGGATGCCTCAATGTTACAGCATTACGAGCCAGAGAATGTCGTTAAGGCAGAGGTGGATATATATGATGATCCGAAGAAACCGCCGGGCAGCGGTGGTGGTGGTCAGCAAATACTCTATACAACAACTGGTCCGGATACTGGGAAGCAACTGTCACATTTGCCTGTTGCCACTAAGTTGGAGTCGGAAATGTATCCGACAGACAAACATATCGATTTAATCTACAATGATGGCAATAAAACAGTTATATACACCACCACAACCGATCAGAAGGGTTTGGAAATCTATTCGGGTAGTGACTTGAGTGGCCTGGTTGCAGATGGGCAGGTGGTGGTGCAAGGTGGATTGCAGTATGCCGGCACTGGGACAGCTGGTGGACAACCGGTCTATATAGTGTCCGATGGTAGCTTGCCACCGGGCGTCGAAGGACATTTGCAAAGGTAAGTGGATTGTTTGTTATATATTTTCACCTGTGTGACTTATTTTCATTTTGGTTTAGTACCACAAAATCGGAATTTTTTATTATTGCCTTAAATTTGAAAAAATGGGTGTACGGGTTTCGTTTCGGGCCTCGAAATGATGAACAACATTTTTTTTTGGTTTCAAGTCCATGGTCGTGAACACTGCATACACTTTATTTATGATTTTATTATTTTTAGGCGGAAACGGGAAGCAAAGGTACCCCATGTTCTTGTAGAACAATAGTCTTTGATTGGGGTCTCACCAAGGTTTAAGTGACTTGCAGCGGGAAACCCAGTCGGTTGCTTCTATTTTCACATTATATAATATTGTCTCACGGTATATAAGATCTCAGAACTTCGTATTATCCACTCAGTTCGAAAGACTAAGAAACACTGCCATCTATTTGCTTGGGATTACACAAATTAGTTTTGGTAACACTTTATTGTAGAAATCTAGAGTATAATATAAGAATATATTTTTTTTTAGAGAAATGTTTAGACTTAAGCTATATGTTTCAGGGCTTCTTATTCCGCTTAAAATCGGTGTTTGACTAACCGATTCTCTCTTCTTAAAAGTGAGGTTAGCTTCCTTCACGAAGCATCAGCTTCTTAAGATTTCGTCTTATGATTGGTACCTTCTAAATTCATTTGTGAAACAATAAATTTTATAATTTCAAATTTTATAATTTCGATCCATTTCATTAAACCTACAACGTCCGTTTGCCATAGTTTTCCTTAAAATAAAGATTTGCTTGTCCGCCAATCCGGCTAATTGTACTTTATTGTAGCCGCCGTCGTCGTTGCTAGGCTGTCAGTCGGCATTTCGGTGTGGCATGCAACATGTTACCGTTATAATGTCGTTGTCGCTGACAAAGTGATAACACAACTGTCACACTACACTCTTCGCTAATGGCCGAGAATGCGAGCGCGCGCCTACGCCCCGCCGATCGAACCACGATAACTTCCACGAGACAGTTGGCTGCATGTTTTCGGATCGAACATTGCAGCGCGGTGCAGTGTTGCATTTGGCGGCTGAAATTAATTGCTGCGCTTTATGGTTTCAATGAAAATGCGCAACAATTGCTTGATATATTTATTTCGTTGTTGTTGTGTATCTATTTGTGCGCTTTCTTTGTTTTTGTTTGAAGTAAGTGCAAGTTGCTGTTTCTCCGCTTGTTTTTTGTTTTGTTTTTGCGTTTTTTTTTTTGTTGCTAGTATACATTTTAATTATTCGCAATTCATTTTCTGTTTTATAGCTGTCACCACCTTCAACCATTCGTACGCTTTAAAGCTTCACAGCGTTTAACGGTGACGACATAAAATCGTGAAATCATTACGCTTTCGTAGTTATATTATATATATATATATATATATGTTTATAGTTGCAGTCGCTCATTGACTGTTGGTTGGCGGCGCTCTCAGCTCGACCACTCGCTAAGCTGTGAGTTTTATTGAATTTTCATGTTCAATGGACATTTTGCTATAATCTTGCCAACTTCATTGAGTGCACTGCCGGCTCAAATGGCTGTAAAGGCTTGTGCGTCTTAAGTTTGCACTTGGCCGCCAGTACAGGGTGCTAGCTTGTTTTGAAATCTGAGCTAATTTGCAAACGTGTTAAAGCATCGAAGATCCAGGGTGATATATTTTTGACCAATCGGCGCAAAATAAGATTGGAGTGAGTCTAAAATTCCTGAGTTTAAAATCTTTATGATAATATACTAGTTCTAAACCGTAATTTACAAGGCTTTAGTTTTTGAGTATTGTCGCTTTTCTAATATTCTCCAGATATATACATATATATTTTTTCATAAACTTACTTTAGTCAGGTATCTGCTGAGACAACGCTTCCAAGCAGAAACTGCTAAGTTTCTATCCTACAAAAAGTTTTCTCCAAAATTTAAATAAATTTATGGAGAGTCTTCCGAATTGATTTATGTTCTTTGCAGGAATATAAAAATATTTCAACACTTTGAGCAGAATTATCTTAGTTACACCAACATAATAAAGTCCTTTCGCAGTAAAAGCTTTATCAGCACCCTGTTCTGTGGTTTGCTCTCAGTACTGCTGTGGTCATCTCAGCACTTCTTGTTGTTATTTTTGCTCCAGTTCCATTTTTTTCTTTGGATTACGCGGCAGCATAGCGCGTAGTTTGTGTGACGTGAACTTGGATTATTTATGGATACACGCACCATTCAACGACGCAACGCATTAAAACGGCAATAACAACAAGTACATCGCTTGCTCCCATTTTCGTGCGCTTAAGATGCTCCAGAAAGTGCTCTACTTTGCGACATTTCGTGCGTACACCCCGCGAGCGCCATAATATTGCAATATTTGAGTTATCCGTTCGTTGCCTATAAACTGAAGTGGCCTGCAATTGTTGTTGTTGTTGGTGGTGTTGCTTTTGCTGGCTGCCACCGTTGCAGCACGATGCTGTTAATTAGCTTTTGCTATGTCACTTGGCAGACAGGGACGCGGACGTTGTGCGCCTTCCGTTACCCAAGCGGCTTTCATGGCATTGCAACGAGAATGGAGAGCACTTACTTGCCACATGCGGATGCTGCACCAATTCTTTCAGCTATTTGATGTGTTTTGAATTTTTAAGTAGGCGAGTTAATAGCCAGAAATGAATGGAGAGATCAGCAGGGAGACAGATGCACGGCCAGCCGGGAAGACGAATATACGGACAGACGGACAGGCGGACAGACAGGTAGGCAAGCCGATAGCCAGCTATGACGGTCAGTTTAAAGAGGATGGTGCGCGTGGACATCACATGTTGGCAGGTTGAACGCTAGCAGAAATGAGATTGTGTGTGTGTCGCAGCGGCCGCTTATTGGAGCAATGAACGCTACTTGTGATTTGTGGTATTTGCTCTTATTTCGCTGTTGTTGTTGTTGCTATTAGTAAAGCCATTTCATTTGGCACATCCGCTGTGGCCGTGCCTAGTGGCTCTGGCGTGCATCTAACCTGTCTCTTATACACATCTAGATGTGTATAAGAGACAGTATTGGAGCAATGAACGCTACTTGTGATTTGTGGTATTTGCTCTTATTTCGCTGTTGTTGTTGTTGCTATTAGTAAAGCCATTTCATTTGGCACATCCGCTGTGGCCGTGCCTAGTGGCTCTGGCGTGCATCTAACTCCTGCCAGCCGTAAGGTGATTTCATTCTTTTTCCTCCTTGCAACACGGCCATAATCTTCTTCAACGTCGTCTTCATCTTCGTTGGACGCTGTCGTGCACGTCGTTGGGTAATAAAAATTTGAATAGAAATTAATCTAATGTAGAACCGTTAGGCGTGCAACAAACGACATGAGATGAAACGATTACTGTTATTGTTGTTGTTATTTTATCTGCAACATATATTTTTCCATTTTGATAAGCTGACAAGAAAGCG
This sequence comes from Bactrocera latifrons, assembly GCF_001853355.1. Classification (NCBI taxonomy): domain Eukaryota; kingdom Metazoa; phylum Arthropoda; class Insecta; order Diptera; family Tephritidae; genus Bactrocera; species Bactrocera latifrons. Next base: position 170,040 of record NW_017534564.1, on the reverse strand, counting down.
GAGCAGCATAATCGGAGCAGCAAAAGCGGCGCAGCTCCGTCTGCAGCGTTCGACGTTGGTGTGGGGTAAACCTTCTGTTGTTGTTGTAATATATTTGCTTTTGGCTTGGACTTTCTTACAAACTCCTATAAATATTGAACGAAGCAGAAATTGCTGTAGCATTTCGTTATGTTGCATGCAACACAGACGGCTGACTTTATCAAATTACAGTACTCTTTACGTATGGCATCTTAAGCTTTGACCGCGACACCAGCGTCGCGCAGTTTAGAATATTCGGTCCTAACTGCATGCTGTATTGATGGACATTCGCCGCTGGTATTTTGCTGTTGTTTTTGTGCGCTTGGCCCCCTCTAGATTTCACATGCAAATTCATGCAACCACCATGCTGTATGCCACGCTATGTCGCCTTGTGCTCTGAGTGTCTGGCCACAGTTGCAACATTCAAGTGACTTGTGGCATGCTGCACTCGCATGTTGCTTGCAATTGTGCCACTGATGATGGAAAGGATGTGCTGCTGCGACGCGGATGATTAGCATCAGTGGAACGTTGCAAGCACATACGCATACACTTATACTTACAAACATACATTAGCAAAGTGTGACAGTTGACGTTCATATGCCTGTGTGTGTGTTTGGATGTGTGTCGTTGTTTGCTTTAGCATAATATTTGTTTGGCCTGGTGACTTGCTAATTTCTAATGCGCCAATGTCTTTCGCGATGCGTATGTCCGATAAGCGGGACGTTGCTGGAGCCTTTGAAAACTTTGTTGCTTGTAGGCTGCGTTTTCATTATGGAAAAGCGAATTTATATGTGTGAGAGTGTGAATGTGTATATATGTACTTCCTTGTTTTTTTAACAATTTTATGTATTTTTGTTGTTGTGTCGTGGGGTGTGTTGAATACAATATGATGAAGGTGTCTAAATGAAGAATGAATGTTTGAAACAATAAAATTAAAGACAAAAATTAAGTGGCAATAGGGATCAAATTATAAATTCAGATGTGCTTGGGTTAGTTCGTAGCGCTAAACCTCACACCAAAAGTGAGCGCAGAATCCCATTTCGATAGCTGTTTTAACGCTGTTTCTTTGTGATTCCCAAAACTTTTAGCTATACATAAATTACCAAATTACTAGAGCCTTATAGATCGGCGTATGGATTATATATTATATATATTATTCTTATAGTCCACCGAAAATTATTTAATAATGAAAAAAACTTTAAAACTAGTATTCCGATTCTT
>NW_017534564.1:105768-168731 GCF_001853355.1 Bactrocera latifrons | reverse complement strand
AAAAACCGGAAGAAGAAACCAAGAATTATTAATATTTTATTTTTATTTTTATCCACTAGCGCTTTTATGGTAGTATCCGATACTATAGCTGTTGAAGACCACTTTTTCTTTTAAAGTCTTGAAGGTCTTTGGTCACGTTTTTTGTTGTCTTTAGCTCTGTTTTTACTAAAGTCCAGTAGCTCTCAATCGGCTTAGTTCTGTACAGTTAGGTACTACAATTATTTCACTCCCTTTGAACCACTCAAAAGTTGTTATATATGTAGCTGCTAAGGTGACATGAGGTCAGACCAAACAAACGTTGACACTTCATGTTGGATTCGAAATGGGAGCAATCTCTTTTGTAAACATTCCTTCACATATATTTCGCTGTTGATTTGAACCGATGTAACGAATGAGCTACATATTTTGCCACAACAGCGCATTGCATGTAACACAAGAAATTTCTTTGGACTTTTGGCCACCTTTTTGTCTTTGAATTTTTCAGCAACATTTCCTTGAGAATCAACTGAATAAAATTTCTGCTCAGGTAGTTGAGAAAACTCCGCAAAGTCTTAACAACATCTTTCGTAGGCCTTCTTAGCTCGTTGTCTTGAGGTTTCCTTCTTGACGGCGTTTCTATACGGAACTTTTTGTGCCTTATACGTATTTAAACTAGCTTCCTTCTTCATCTTTATTCGACGCAGTGTTTACCGAAAAGTATTTGTCTCAGTCTGACAAAAGGATATTTGAGATGAAAGTGCTTGAATCATTCCTTCTCGTCTTCTTTCAAACAACTTTGTCATATTGCATCATACAAGTATGCAATTATACCGCATGTGAGCTTGTTGAACAGTGTCCAGTCAGAAGGCCTACTATGGTGGTGAGATGCAATTTGCTAAGAACAAGTAGTTCAAATGACCTCTTGCGTTCCAATTCGGGATAGAAAGTTCTCCTAACTGCATTAGTTGTTGATTAGAGCTTGCCAAGCTCACTAAAGATGCATATATATAAATAAAGAATGCAGGAATATAACGAAATACCGATTCGTTACCATCTGATGAAATTGGAGTAAGGGCTTTGCAGTTTCCAGCGATGTCGTTTGTGGGATAAAAAAGTCTTCAGTGCACTGTCAGAAAAATCCAAGGTAAGCGTGTAGGTCTTCCTCTTCCTCTGCTTCACCGGTGGGTACTGCGTCGAATACTTTCAGAGCAGTAGTGTTTTCTCTTAATTTGCTGAACTATTCATCATTCCATCGAATGCGATATTCGACGCTGCCAGTACGCAAAGCAGTATAAATCCGCAGAACCTTTTCCTCGAAAACTCTTAAAGCCGACTTATCAAATGTCGTCATCGTTCATGCCTCTGCATCAGGGCTAAAATGATGAGTGACTTATAGAGTTTGGCCTTTGTTCGACTTCTACAGATTGTATTGGATTGCTGGCAGCTGGCAGATGTACTAAAGCCCGAGTAGTGAAGATCGTTCTCAGGGTTGGTGTTTATTTTATTTTATGAAATTTATTATTTCTAATGGCCATAAATGATAACGATTCCGCTCTCGTTTCTCAGAAAGGGAGTTATGGGGAGCACATTTCTTTCGCAGCTATATAATTGAAAATAACAACAAAATATAATTGCTTGATAGTATCTCACAATGGTATATTGGTACACTTTTTATATTATTAAATAACCTAATTTAATAATTTCCAGAGTGATGCTCATCTACACCATTCACCAACACAGACACAGAAATCTTATCTTCACATTTTATGCCATTTCTGTGCGCATTTAACAGTATTTGGTGGAATTTTCATAAGAAATTTTATGCAAATAAATGCCATGTAAATAAGGTTACTCATACGCCCCGCAGCACAAGTGCCGAGTTTGCAAAGAGAAACGCAGAAAATCGCTGATTGATATGCAAACCAAACGCCAAAAAGCAAAAAAAAAACACAAAAAAGGAATAACAATGCTTTTGTATTGGCAATTTTCACGATTACAGCGATAGCAACAGCAAAAAACCGGCGAATGCGTAAAATTTGCATACAAAAGTGCCTGCGTTGAGTGTCCACTTAATGCAACAGCGCGACGCCTGTGGTTGAACACGAGTACGTACACTGCGGAAATTTAGCACGATTTAACATATTTCATTTTATAAAAAAAAAAAAATACACACACAACACCAAGAGGCACATGTATGTGCATGTATATGTGTTGATTACATTGCAACTAATTTGAATGCGACATTTTGACTTGGCCGGCCGACACGGCGGTCCACGCTTGGCGTCTGCAATCAGCTGCCTATGTAGCATACCACTAAAAACAAAAGCAAACATCTCCACGAGCAACAACAACCGCTTGGATTGCTTGCGGCCGCCTTGTTGTTCTATTTTTCGTTCACAGTACTTGCCGATTTATCATTTCCATGATTAATGAGGCAATTTCGCAAAATAATTGGAAAACATTTTTGTGCACAACACCACTGAATTGCGCACACACACTTACGCACACTTTGCGCTTTGCGACTTCTTCGTTGTATGTTGTCTCAATGAAGTATGCAAGCGCTTTGTTTACTTTGCTCTCGCACATTGTGGCAAGAGTGCGTTGCGTTACCGCGGTATGTTGTTGCTGTAACGCACTCACTTGCCGCGCTTTTACATGCGTCGATTAGTATCTTTCTCAGCATTGCTTTAGCCTTTGTTGCTGCTGTTGCCTGTTTCCTCCTCGCGTTGCACAGCCTGCGGTTCTGCATTGATCGCTCAAGATTAGCGCAAGCATGCGTGTGTAATCGAAGCCGCACGATAAGGTCGCATTGCAAATACGTACAGCTATTTTGGTGTACCAACAAGATTCTACGCATAAACATGTGTACCGCTGCCTCCGCGTGTAGATATTGCCGCATTTTTGCTGCAAGCACTGTGTTTCGTTGCGTAAAACTTTGGGAGAGTTTGATTTGTGGTAGGTGCAGGCTATGATTTGTATTAAAATATTTTCTTTTTCTGAATAATATAGGGTAGTCGAAAAAGTTTTTTCGTATTTCTAATCAAAATTCAACTTATTTTTTTTATATATAATATTTATAAGAACTTTAATGAACCAAATAAATAATATTTTGATCGACCAATTCTTGCTATTTTTCCGCTAGAGACATTACTTCATCAGTGTAAAACTTTTCTGGTTTCTCGGCGCAATGCTGGGACAAGTAATTTTCATTTCTTTTGCAACCAACTTTACTCCATTAAGGCAGTTCTGCATTGACCGAAAAAATGTATAGTCTTATGGTCATCAAAATTTCCCAGCCAAGCTCCCACAGTTTTTGCCGATTCATCAAAGATGTGTGTGGTCTAGCGTTGTCCTGATGGAAGACGAAGCCTAATATGCGCCTAAAAACAGGCCAGAGATATGACAATTTAATTTTTGATTTTTTTAAATTTTTTACGACAATTTAACCACCAACAAAACACTGTGTGAAGAAAAACAACCAAAAGAAAGAAAACGCCAATTCTCAACATTTCGGTTGGCCTGTGTGCTGTGTAACTGTACTTTGGCTAATGCCATGTATATGTGCCACAAAATGTTGCAACTGCTGCGCAGTGGAAAGAGGTCGACCAAAGAGACTGTGGAGGACTGCTGCACAGCGTCGATGATAGATATGGGAAGCGCATTAAATTGTTTATTAGCAAACGCGTGGATGAATGCTTTTGAGCGTTGAACGTTGAACGCGATATTGAATGCGGTGCAAGCGTTTCTCTGGCGCACACCAAAAACAAACCAAATAATATTTAAATGCCAACAACAAATGCAACAAGTAACCGGAGTAAGTGTGCGCTACAAATCAATTGAGAAATTTATGCGTTCGCAGCAAGGTGTTTGTGCGGCGTGAATTATGGCTGCATGTGGCGGCCACAAATCTGCAAACTGACCTGTGGGCAGACACAAATGCCAACGCTTGCTAGCCTACTTAAATACTACTAGCTAGAACAGACTTGCATGCAACAACAGCTGGCCGAGGTGTTGATATATAGATTTGCTGCTGTTCGATCTGCGAGATTGCAACAGGCTGTTAGCGGTCGGCCGAAGGTCACAGTCGCGTCTAAAAAAAGCGTGAGTGCCGCCGCAAGAGTCAAAGCGCTTGTCTGTTGCTGATTAACGCCGTTGCTGCCGAATGACTGTTATCAGCGATGCGATCGCGGCGAAGATCAGATAAGCGGCATAGCAGCGATAGCTGGACGCGCACATATCAGAAAATGCCACAACAAACAAATAAGTGTTGAGTTAGCAAAAAAACCCATAAAAAAAGGAAAAGCAAAAACAAAAATATTGAAACAAACAGCAAACGGCAGAGATAAGACAAAAGAATGAAAACTTTTACAAAGCAACTTTGTTCTCATTTCCGCCAAACGTCCTATGCGTTCGAATGCATGGCAGCGGACAAGTGACACCTAACAAGGCACCGTAATGCCAATGCGGCGCGCAAATGTTGCATGCATGTGTGGTGTGTGCTGCGCGGGATCGGTTGTAGGGACAGCAAATCGCAATGTCTAAAATAGCCACGGCCATTGCGCGTCTGACAGATGTGCGACCGCTGCGCTTACTAACGCCGCTTGCTCTTGCTTTATACTCATTCTCATTGTTGTTGCTTTGAAATCAAATTCGTTGCACGCCGTGTTGCATATAAATTTCACAGATAACAGTAACAGCGCGTCTATGCGCTACATATACGCGCACACTGTCCAAACTGCATTCGCGTATCGATATCGCTTTGGTTAGAGCGGCGTCGCATGTTTTGGCTCGCAAATGATTTGCGCCGCTGATACCCACAAAGCATCTCCGATACTCCAATGTACATACACGGCAACGGTCCATCTATTTGATTTTGCTTTGGTTTTTTTCAAAGTGCTGCCGTCCATCGTCAAGCGGAGTGGTCGTCGTCGTGTCGTGGCATCGTGTTGTCCTCATTTAGCCTAACAGTTGATGCGAATTTATCACAAAGCGACAACGAAACAGTTTCTGCTGATGTATGTGACTGGCGAAGTGTTGATGCTGCCGATATTGGCGCAGTGGTGGGTGCATTAACAAGTTGGGAGAGTGGTGGTAACGTGGGACCATCTTACACATATAGGATCTTTTTACATATTTTTAGGAACACAGATGTAATTAAATGACATATTTTATGTAAATTGTGCTTATTGATATTTTTTTGTTATTACATTTGATTTGCTGAAAATTGTCATTCAATCATCGTCGTCTAAATTTTTATTTTATTTTGGCTTTGGAGTAAAATATTCAATAAGAAAAATATTATGGTTCAATGCTTTCGACAATTGAGTTGTGTCTGTATTTTGCTAAAATATATGTTCAACCTTTTCGCAGTAAACTGTAATTACTTTAAGGGTATAACTAAAGCAGCGCCTCAAATTATGCAACGTTTTCGCTTACATATTCTTATCCAAAAAATAACTGTGCATTTTTTGTTAAGTTCCCAGTCCCAGCGTTACATTATAATAAGTGTGCTGTAGATCGCCTAAAATATGCACAAAGACTGTGGATATCTTATAATAATAATATAATTGCAAACGGTCCCGGTACATAGCACTCACTCTTTTGTTTTGCGCTCCGAAATGTAGGCAATATTTCCAGCAGTCTCTCGATCTATCAGTTCCTTGCTGGGTACAGGGGTCGCCACCAGACAGTGACCACTTAGTATTCCGATAATTTTCCTACATTCTCTTCTATCGAGTTCCAATAAGCATTTTGTGTACTTCGGATCTACCGTTTTACAAATGTTTTTGCAGTCTTGCACCCAGGTAGCTCGTTCCATCGAGATTTGATTTTCTTTACCATGCTTCTGTCAGGATCGTCTTATAAGTAGACAATGCATGGGTTTATTTTCGGAAGTTAGCCGCACACCATTCTGGGCAATCTCTTCCATTATTTCAATGCCCTTGATGTCATTGTGACCTGCCACCCAGTAGAAGTGAAGTTTCTTACTTTTGGCAACACTTTCCACTGCTGCCCTGCTTCCCAAGACACTACTGGCTGATATGCGGTACTATGTTACTGCTTTGATTGCTGCTTGGCTCTCTAGGTAGATGTTGACTTAGGAATTGCCTGCAAGTGCTTTAGAGGCCATCTCCGCTGCTTTCGCAATAACAAAGACCTCAACTTGACATCTATTGCGTCGGTACTCTAGTGTGTCCCGCAGCTTAAGGGACACCGTAAAATGTTCGGCGAATATGCCCCTTTTACCATAGTACAGCAATTGGTGCAATGTCCATCGACCTTATGAAAAATTTTGCGAAAAAAATTTTTGTTTGTGGGCTTACAAAATCCAACTTGTGCATGCATAAAAGACGAACGTCCATTAAGTGCACAACACATTGTTGAGACGCCGGTATATCATAAAAAGCCAGTGGTTGGAATGTTTTTTAAACGGAGGGAATCATTGATCCATATATTTTCAAAAACGAAACCGACCATAATATTACCGGCGGTGGGTCCAGTCGTACCTAAATTGAATGATGTTGATGTGAACGACCTTTTATTTCAACAAGATGGTGCTACATGCCATACAACTAACGAAATAATCTAATTATAGGAAATTTTTGTGAATGCATTATTTCTCGTCGTGGGCCTATTGTGTCTCATGATTTACCGCCGATGGATAGTTTTTTGTGGAGTTACAGGAAGTTGTTTGTTCACGCAAATACAATTGATGTCTTGGAAAGAGATCCTTTATTACTGATATACGGCCGTATTTGCTGCAAAAAGTGGTCGAAAATTGCGACTCTCGACTGAAATTTATCCGATTACTTGCCCGAAATTACATTCTCAACATAATGGCAAGGTTTTATCTTTATACTAAATCCAAAATTTTTGCCATAACATTAAATATTTTTCATGAAGAACACATCTCTGAAAAATATCATTTATTTTTTAACACAAGATGCGCATTTTAAAAGCCGATACAAAGATAGTTGTTCCGTTTTTCAAAATCTTTTAAACTCTCTTTAACTAGACATATGATTTTTTTAATATCTTCAAATGAATACTCGATTTTTGGTTTAAATAAGAGAGTTTTTATACCCTGAACACTTGCTATTTGTCCTTAAGTATTATATATATGGAAACTCGTCTAACAGTTAAAAATTTCTTCGTGTATTATCCAGCAGCCCGACTGGTCTTTGCTTTTCGGCCCACTCTGATAGTAAAGATATTAGCCAATGCATAATTACCCGCCTTGAAAAACAGTTTACTATTCATCACAAAAAGCATGATTAATAAACTGACCTACGAAGAAGAATCACCTATCAAAGCTATCCTAAACAAATAAGGAAGGGCTAAGTTCGGGTGTCGTTTTATACTCTCGCATGACAAGTTTGATCAAGATGTCTTAATTTTTACTCAAGTTACAGCTTGCACGGACGGATAGACAGACATCCGGATTGCAACTCTACTCGTCACCCTGATCACTTTGGTATATGTAACCATATATCTGACGATATGTATATGCCGTTATTAGCAACTTTACTGCGAGAGTATTAAAATGATGCCCTCTGAATTACATGAAAATCTGAGAGATTTAACGATATTTTCGGTGAAAAATTAGGTTAGGCTAGGTTAGGTACTGAGCTCTTCGTGTTCGATATCAGGGACCTTGAAAAGTTATAGTCCTATCATGACAATTTTTCCACAAGGGATACTTCAGCTCAAATATCGTATTTGTGTAAAGTTTTATTCCGCTATCATCATTGGTTCCTAATGTACATATTTTACAGAGAAGGCATCAGATGGAATTCAAAATAGTGTTATATTGGAAGAAGGCGTGATTGTGAACTGATTTCACCCAGTACATGTCATCAGGGTGTTAAGAAAATATTATGTAGCGAGTTTCATTGAAATCGGCCAAGTAGTTCCTGAGATATGGTTTTTGGTCCATAAGTGGGCGACGCCACGCCCACTTTGAATTAAAAAAAAGGTCTGGGTGCAGCTTCCTTCTGCCATTTCTTCCGTTAAGTTTAGTGTTTCTGACGTTTTTTGTTGGTCGGTTAATGCACTTTTAGTGATTTTCAACATAACCTTTGTATGGGAGGTGGGCGTGGTTATTATCCGCTTTCTTCCATTCTTGAACTGTATATGGAAATGCCTGAAGGAAACGATGCTATAGAGTTTGGTTAACATATCTGTAGTAGTTTCCGATGTATGTACAAAAAACTATAACTTTTCAAGGGGCGGGGCCACGCCTACTTTTGCAAAAAAATACGTCCAAATTTGCCCCTCCCTAATGCGACCTTTGTGTCAAATTTCACTTTAATATCTTTATTTATGTCTTAGTTATGACACTTTATAAGTTTTCGGTTCTCGCCATGTGGGCGTGGCAGTGGGCCGATTTTGCCCATCTTCGAGCGTATGGAGCTAAGAAATACGTGTACCAAGTTTCATCATGATATCTAAATTTTTACTCAAGTTACAGCTTGCACGGACRGACGGACAGACAGACAGACATCCGGATTTCAACTCTACTCGTCGCCCTGATCACTTTGGCATATATAACCCTATATCTGACTCTTTTAGTTTTAGGACTTACAAACAACCGTTATGTGAACAAAACTATAATTTGCGAGAGTATAAAAAAAGTTGCAGCCTTACAAAAGTTAATCGACGCGCCAAATAGCACAAAAGAATAGAGACGAACATATAATGATCAGTGGCTCTTTCTCATTAATTGAATTTGCTGACCCAACGATTTGCCAAATCAGAAATACCCTTACCCTCAATATAGGAAAAATAAAACTCTCATTGATGCCCAGCCATATCGCTACATATACAAAGGAATATTCCAGCAGACTCCGAAGTCAAACTAGGAACTAAATCTACCTTAAAACAAACTTCTAAAAAGCATTAACCAAAATGGCATTAGAAATCTAGACAAAAGTTATTACCGAGAAGCCGAAAAAGAATGCTGAGCCAGATATTCGCATCACTACCGAAACACAAATACTTATCGATTTCTTCCAATCTTCCCTACAACTATTGGCAGAAAATGGTGTATTATATATACACGCCTACGACTTTGTCACATCAGATTAATACATAAAAACATATCGGAAAAGACCCAACAGATACTCTGCAACAATTACTTAGCACCTGATTTACTTAATGAGTTATGAAACTAATAGGCTTACTCCCTAAAGCTGATTAAGCCCTTAGTTTTTGAGGCTCTCACCCATTGTGGCAAAGAAGCTACTCATTTGTTATCGGACCACTATGAGGTTTAGTGCCCTACTGACATATCAGAGTTCTTGTAAGGAAAATTTTATATTTTTGAAGGAAATTATGGAAATAAGAGCATAATGGCGGCAAGAAGGATAGTTGAACCTAAAATTAACCCAAATCCATTTCTGATGCTCGTACAACTGTAAAGTATTCATTACGCAAACTGTCGGTATAAATATTTACTCCTTTTAAGGAACTCAATTTAGCTGCTATTGACCCGTCAACGCTGCCAATTAAACTGTCAAACTATTTTCGATTAAAAAATTTGACACACTTTAAATGAATTTTCACTCAATTAAATTTGCGCGCTGGCCACGCTTCAGCGGCATAGCGGCGCTGCCGGGCTGCGCCTTGGAAAACGAACGAATCGTGCAACTGAAATTCTGTGCCAATTTTCGGTTTTCCTGCTGCTTAAAATTTTATTGCAAATTAAAAATAAAGTGGATTAGCATAAAACAAAAACAAATACTAAGACTTACTTTTGCAAGCAATTTAAATAAAAATAAATAGTAAATTAAGGAAAAAAAAATAATGTAAAATTGAAAATCCCGGCGGTGCAGCTGAACGGTGTGCGCCACCACATGCAGCGCCGCGGCTTTGCGAACGGCCAACAACGGTTTACAGGTGTTGCGCGCGCTTGCCGCTTTTCTTAGCGATTATTTTTTCGTTGTTGTTGTTGTACAATTTTAATTTAGCTGCAATTTTTTCGCAATACTTTGCTGCTCGCTGCAATCACAGGATCATGGGTGTTGCTCTGGCTGATTCGGTGGCACGTTGCCGCTGTTGGCAGCACTACTGTGACTATTGATGTTATTGTTGTTGCTGCAGCTCCGTTTGCTAATCGATTTTGTGGCCAAATGTGTTATTATGCGAGAAAATTGCCGGTGCACAACGCAAATAACACAAATGCGAAAGCGAAATATAAGAATATGAATTTGAACAAACATTATGTGTACGCCAATAAGAACACAAAAGCGCCAGAAACAACAAGAACAACGATAAAAATATTAATAACCACAACAAAAACAACAACAACAACAGTGAACTGGCATTACGTCGAATTGAATTTGTAATGCTGAACGCTGCGCTATTTGACGGCGCAATTGCGGCGTCGGAATGTTACAGCTGCAACAACAACAACAGCAACAACCATGTTTAACAGCAGCAAAAACACTAATCGTAACCATAACATACCGCAATAACAATTGACGTCAATGCAAGGCAATAAATAATAATTAGGAGGCCATTATTGCAACAGTCGGCCAACACGCCCCACATCCGCTTGGCAAGTGGCCGCTGCGCGTTGCAAGTGCGCGTACGCCAACCACGCCCGTGCCACGCCGAGCGCGCGCATTGCCGCTGCTAATTTGCACTCACTCTTTATGGTTGTTGTTGTTGGTGCCGTATATGTTGTTGTTGCTGCCACTATTTTTGTTGTTATCGTTGTTGCTTCTGTTATGTTATGCTGCGTTTGTCATTTGAGCTCGGCCGCCGAAAATAACAGCAGCGAATGGCGAAATTCGTGTCGCCGTCGCCTGCTCCGCCCACTTGTCGCAAGCGCTTGCCTCGGCGCGCCGCAATTGAATTAAATTTTATGTACACAAACATTCGCACACATACATGCATGGTATATATTATATTTGCCTTGCATTTCCTGCCAACAATTCTAAGCATCCAATTCTGCCGCGCACTCGGTCCTTGTCAACACAGGCAGCAATTTTAAGTCTTATTAATGTCGCTAGTGGACGGTCCAAAGTGTCAACGCACACACACACACACACACACTTACTAATACATTTGTTAAGTTGTGCTCATTGCTGCTGGCCGAAATATGTTGACGTTGCCAATTGGTGTTTACAGTTGTTTCCCGCCCATTGCTGTTGTTAGTTGTTGCTGGCCATTTCTATTGTTTGCAAATATTTTGTTCTAAATTTATGCAAGACATTATTATTCATAACAAAAACAAATAATATTTTCGAAAAATTATTTATCTTTGCTTTAATTAGATTTTGATTCAAGTTTCAGAAAAACAAACTAAAAGCCGAATTTAAAAAAACGAAGAAAGGAATGTAAGAAGTTGAAAATATTTTGAGATATCTACTAAATCATGAGAAATTTCCTTTCAGGTATAATAATCCATTATCTAGGCGATATTGTTAACCGATTGTTACTATATTTGGTGTTAGCTGCTTTTAGGCGGTGCCCAACTAAGCTAAGTCCGTCGTAGGCATTTACCTGTCAAGTACACACTAATTGACATGTGAATAACAAATTTCGCACGAACTTAAAAAATGTTGTAAAAATGCAGAAAGAAATATTTATCTATTCGGTTAGTACACGTAGTATAAATGTGATAATGTTAACTGAAAGAACGAGTGCTTTTCATATTTGACTAGTGAAAAGTATGCATCGATTGAATACAGTTTTTTTAACTAGTTCCATACCGTATTTAACAAACTACATGACAGGGATAAGGGTTTAAAAAAATATATTAGCAAATTTGTGTTCTAATATATATAAGCTAAAATCCTACAACCATTCTATACCATTTCTGGATCGGCTTCTCTTTGGTATAGAGTTATAGCTCAGTTGATGTTGAAGCAGTTGAACGAAATTCCAATGCCAGCGTTGCAATGATGCCGTTGTTGTCAGTGTTTTGTTGAACAGTCTTGAAGGAACAACCTTTTCTTTTCCTCAAACGTTCTAATAACGAAGTATAATAGTCTCTGTTAATTGTTTTTAGTTTTCAAGTTGGTTGGAGATAATTATTCCATACGGTTCCTAAATATTGACACCATAACGTTGATGCATCCTTCGTTCTGCACACGAAGTCCATTCCGTTGTGCTTGATAGCTTCAAATACAGCTCAGAATCATTATTAAGGTGTTGCACTTCGGGGCTGTTGTGTTATAAAGTAGTTATGTTAGTAACCATAAAAATAAAAATTTTTAGCTCTCAGTGACAAGTTAATAGGTGTATTTAAGTTAAGACCGTCTTTTGAATTTTTTTAAGAAAACTGAATATGAATATATGTATGAGTATTGCGTTAAATGCAAGTAGCTATGTCACTATTAGCTTATATGCACACTGCTAATTTAATATTATACACCAATGTGTGGCCACGAGTTGGCTGCAATGATGGCAATGTTAAAGGTATATATCCTCTGACCAAATTTGACCCTGGTGGGTAAGCCAAATCGATACATTCGATTGATATAACCTTTCTTGTTTCCCTATAAATTTTGATCTCTATATGTCAAGTAGTGTGCATTTTGGCATTACTTAGGATGCGAAACGGGCGATTTTTACAATGGAAAAAAGTTTTATAAGGAAGTTTTGTGTTCCAATAGACCATGAAGAGACTGTCGGGAAAATTGGTGATCCCGGAAAAATTGTGAAGATGTGAAGAAAGCAAATTTGGAAAACGGAAGTACAACAAGCGGATACACAACAAAGGTACCTTTTTTCGCATAGAACTACTTTCTGCACTGGCTACTCTATTGTTTAAAATGTAGCAAAGTATTTCGGGGAGTCTACTTTTTCTTGAATATAAGCAATCAGTAAAGCTCGTGAAGTATTTCAATATTTGCATCTGCACAGTCGCCCATTCACCTCTGTTAATCACAAACAAGTTAAAGAAACAGTTATTTAAAATTGTCTTGTTGCCACTAGAGAAATGACAGATGTTCTCAACATCTCTCATGGATCGACCCAACTCATTTAGGTTAATGTTTTGGGTATGAAAAGTGTAACTGCTAGATCCGTACTCAAATACTTGATATCGAGTAGAGGACACAAAATCGATGCTTGGCAAGAGCTGAAAACCCTACTTTCATGAAAAGCATTATTACTTGTCATGAGACATAGATTTATGAATTTGGCGTGACAATCGCCTAACAATGTAGAGAATGTCACGCCTAAAAGGAGCCGAAACCGGAAAAATCACGTCAAAGTTAGTCAAAAATCAATATAAACATCGTTTTCTTTGATTACTGTGATGTAGTTCACCATGAATGCGATCCACAAGAAAGCCGATCAATAGGGAATATTACTTGCACGTATTAAGAAGTTTATTAAGCGTTGACATGCCTGTATTGGATCAAAAGGAGCCAATTTTAACCTATTTTAATACAAATAATTAAGTTGTTTATTCAGTTTTGTTCAAATTAGAAAGGTATATACATATTTCGACATTCAATTGATAACATTTTGAGTATTCCATAGTTGGATCTGAAAAAAATGGCTGGAAAATGGGGTAGTAATAATCAATAAGTCAATTTTATTTGGTATTTTATGTAACAGTAGATTAAAATGTCTCTAGCATAATATTATGAGATTAACAATGCACACTTTTACCGATTCTTACTTCAATTATTATTCAATTACAATTATATTATGATCAATCAAACAATTTTATTTTGTATAAAAAAAATTAATCAGAAATACATGGAAAGGTATGTACTCCATAAAACTATTTTCTTTTTGTATTGAGAGTAGACATATCTCTGTCTTCTGTTCTGCACTGTATAAGCCACCTCAAGAAATTCTCAAGCGCCCAGCTACCGAACAGGGCCACAACGGTTGCTACCAAATGGCGTACTTTCGGTCGATTCTTTGATTTTTACTGCACCTTAGATAACATTCAGTTATTGCGTATTAATATATAATTTGCAATTTAAACAACTACAACACACTTATTTAATTTTCGTGATCACAATCCTATCTTAATCGTTTTGTTTTATGCGAAATTTATTGTTATGTGCCAATTATGTAATATAATAACGTTTACATATTTTATGACATTTACTTATAATTTTCAAATATTTTTACTATTAAAGATATTTTTGTGAATGCTAATTTGCAAATGCCATGCTAAAAGCTGCCGGTGCTCGAGGCTGACGCAAGTATAAGTGTAGATTTATAAAAGCTAGTGTGTGTTGGTAAGCTGGTACGCGGCTGCATACTTGTGGCATGACATTTCGGCATATTGCATACAAGTAAAATATATAGACATATATATATATATAGACATATATTTACGTACACGCATAGTAAAAGCTCAGCTCAGCTGGCGGCTATTAACGGTGTTTTCGCCGCAACCGTCCACATGCGCGCTGACCGCCGTGGCATAATGCAAAATTATTATTGTTTTATGCTGGCGTTGGCAAGCAATGAGTCGCCAAGTTGCATGTGGCAGGCTGACAATTCAAAAGTGCTCAGGCGAAACAGAAAAAAATGGAAAAAAGTGCGCGCAACGCCTTAGCGTCCATTCACGACATCTTCAGCGTCGATCTGCCTGCGCTGCGAGGTGGCGGTAACGGCGACTTTGACGCCAGTGCATGCGTGCATTTCGCCCATGATTTCGGTTGCTTTGCGCTCGCTGATTTTTTGATACCGCCTTTGTTGCGCTCTTGTTGTTGTTGTTTTCTTTTTGGGTGAATGTTATTATGCAAACCAAGCGTTGACGCATAATTTGTTTATGTTGTTGTATTTTTGGGCGTTTGTATTTGCTGTTGTGTGGTTGTTGTTTTTCCTCATTTACCCGCGATGTTGCAATATGCAACTGTGCCACGAAGCAGGCGTGCCACTTGCAACACTCGCATGCTTATGAGCAATTGCTTATGTGCCTGCACGTATGCATATATATGTGTGTGTGTGTGCGTGGCATATGTTAGATTGTGTCGCAACATTTGCAATTCGCCAGTTGGGAATTCGAAGGTTTGAAGATGTGTTTGCGCCATCATCCATTTGATTATTTTTTCGCTGGCGGCTGACAGGCGGCAGCGACAAATTGTTGTACCCCGCTATGTCACAACGAATAAGTTGGTAATTGCGTGGCCAAGCATCCAGTCGTGCGCACTAACTTGCATCTGCGAAATGTTCAAGACATTAGCTTTGCGTTGAGAAATTAACGTTGTTGTTGTCAAATAGCTTATCTACAAGACTACGTGTTAGAATATGGTGTATAGCTTTGCATCTTTTTAACCAGGAACAGTATGGCAACGCTATATCATTCAGATTTGACCCAGACTTACAACATTTTGAGATATTTTAATACAAATCTTTATTACCGCCTTCAAAACAGGCTCCTAGAGTCAAATTGATACCAGAATGTCAACGCT
Source organism: Bactrocera latifrons (assembly GCF_001853355.1). NCBI lineage: Eukaryota > Metazoa > Arthropoda > Insecta > Diptera > Tephritidae > Bactrocera > Bactrocera latifrons. Next base: position 153,357 of record NW_017534564.1, on the reverse strand, counting down.
TAATACAGTGTTCCGGTCAAGTAAAATTGCTTATTGACCGTTTGATCCTGTGCATCTGATTAATGGTGAACCACAATACGGTAATCTAAAAAAACAATATGCATTACCTTGATTTTTCAGACTTTGACGTATTCCTTTCTGTTTCGACTCATTTTTGGAGTGCCATTCTCTAGCTCGGGCACTTTAGACAACAAATTTATAAACCTTCGTCTCATTAACAGTAATGATGGCTTTGATGAAAGTAGGGTTCTCAGCTGCATTGTCAGGCATCTACAAATCACTCGTATTGCGTGTCCTCCACTCGACGTCAAGTCTTTTAGTACGAGTCTAGCACTTACACGCTTCATGCCCAAAACTTTCACCTAAGTGTGCCATCTGCCAAAATGTTGACGATCTTTACTGTTTCCTTATGTTCTTGAAAAAGTAGACTGCCCGAAATACTTTTGCCACATTTTTAACAATTCTGTAGCCGTGATTATGTTGTTATATATTTTCCATGGTAAAAACTGTTGGTTTAAATTTTGAAGCGTCTTTCGTTTAAATGTTGGAGTTTCTCAGTCAATTTCATAAACCTGTGTCTTGTCACAAGTCAACTTCTTTATCAAACGACCTCAACTCGACGCTGTTGTTTTCACACGTTTTAAGCTTCTTGATACCAGTCTATCATTAACACGCGTCATACCCAAAATGTTACACGAAATGTGTTGAGTCGATCTAACACAACTATTTTCCAGTACTTTAAAATTTTTGAGGTTATGTTCAATAGCTGAGATTGATAGCGACTCGCATGAGGTAAGTTTTTAATGAATTCACGATCTTTACTGAACGTTTTGCGGCGCGCAAATGCTTATGTTCGTAAAAAAAATAGACAATGAAATAAAGAAAAATTAAAAGATTCGTTTTTCAATTTTATTTTCTTTGGTAAATCACTAAATAAAGTTTAGCTTTTAGATCGCGGGACCAAGCTGCGCAAGAATGCCTCTTCACTCCTTGCGGGATTGTTCAGCTGGTCTTAAACGTCTGCCGTTGTCTGATCCTGATTTCTTCAATCGCTATTGCAGTCCACTATTTCACTTTCGTCCTTACCAGCTTTGATTGTAGCAAGTGCCTTATAATGTTGTCGAGCGTCATCCTTTGGTTTATTATTTGGTTCGATGGTAGTTCTCTCCAGTTCTCTCTTTTGAGGAGAAGAAAAGATATACTCGGTGTTTTCATCGACACTATTACGAAATGAACATTTTGTGTCGTCATCGTGGTGAAATCTGAAACAGCCCGTTAAGAATTGTGTCAGGTGACATTTGTCTCTCCGTGTTGTCTCTCAATCCAGACTGGTGCGATCTTATGTGCTTATGTGTCAAACTTCCTTTTTATGTCACATTCGATAGTAATTTTCACTCTTCAAGGTTCGCCTGTCTCTCCGCTTTTCTCCAGGAACGCTTTCAATGAATTTAAATTTCTTTATAAATAAATTGTGACGTGGTTTTGAAACAACTTGAGGGATGTAACAATCTTGAATACGTGCCAAAAACTGCTTTGTAGTGCGAACGTGTCACACTTTCGCGGCTCCAACTCAAGTAGCCATAGAGAAGCAAGTTAATTAGAAACATGAATCGCATAGGTAGTCATACAAAGAGCTTGGCGTATGCCCAAAAATCACTTTTCAGCGCAAACCTTTCGCTCCTTGGTCGTCATTACTGTCTATATGGATACCTCGAATCACAAAGCCTCTCTAATCTATAGATTGTAGTCATAGGGAACTCGTTCTCAACTTGAAGGAACTAAGAAATATGAATTGCACTTTAAGTAACTGTATGTCTCTACTCTAAATATTTAGTTGAACATTCATGGTGGAGCAACAACAACAGCAAACCGACTATTTGTGCGACAGCTATACCTAATACCTTTGCAAAAGGATATATGAAAGGAATCTTATTGCATTTATCTCCTAAGACCCCTGTTTTAATATGAATTAGAGCTGCTCTTAATAAAACAACACAAAAAACTTCAGTACAGGTGTAATCTTAAGACCAACAGATTTTCACATAACCCCTCCCAACCAGCATGTGCGCCAGCCAATGTTGAACGAACCCGATCGCCAAGTAGAAAGTGCTCCCATTAGTGCTCATGGAAATTGGCAAATTTTACGATTTTTTCGCTTTTGACTTCAATTGGAAATCGATACCGTTATATTTGCCGTATTTTGCATATGCAAATAGCGCTGTTGTTGCCACAGCAATATTTCAATGTTGTTGCAATACCAACACTATCTGCCACATTATCGGTCGGCTGTCGGTGCTGCCTAATTGAATTGCAAGCCCCATTTGCCACAGAGCACTTATCGGCTGGCAGCATGTGGGCAGCACGCCGCAACAGACAGCGCCGCACAGACCAACTAGCGGCATTGCTGTTGTTGTTGTTGGCAGCGGCGGACATTGCCTGAAAGGAATTAAATGTCCGCATATAACAAATCTGACAGTGAATTCGCATGCGATAATTAATCCGTTGCACCGCTATATGGTTGCAGCGTGCAACAGGCTTTTCATGCTGTTGCAGCAACACACAGTACTTAGTTCAATACACGCAAGCACAATTGCGGTATGCGAGAAGTGGAATTTAGATGCGTGCGTCACTTTTATGCACGCGTATGCGTAACTTTGTCGATATGCGTTATAGTTGCATCGGCTGTTTTTGGCCACAAGCTCACAAGACGATCGTGCAACATCAATTAAAAAATGTGCCTTTGCCGCTTGCGAATGTGCGTCCATTGCGTACGATGCGTACGGCGTTGCAGGGAAGCACTTTGATGCTGGCTGATTTCTCTTCCTTCTTATGCGGTTCGGTGTTGCCATATACGTGGCACAAATGGAATTATGTGTGCTTCTTAGATGGTTACGATTGCCTTGGCTTTTCAATCATTCCATTCTTTATTGACCATTGCGTATGCGTGCTTTTTTCAGTGATTTTAATTATCGCAACACGACCTGAGTTGCTTATAAGCTTATAAGCTTGTAATATTTGTATATTGTAAACTTTCTGCATTATATAAGAAATATCTTCCCGGTCTTAAAATGAGATCCTACTAAATATTTGTATTTATTTGTAACGTCTTGAAGTTCAGAGGAGAATTTTCAGCATGCCTCAGGCTAATTTTCAAAATTCACTAATCCAGCTTCATCAATATCAATGCTTGCTGAAAAAGCTTCGCCTTATAAGGTTCAAGAAATGAAAGCTATTGTTCTTCTATACAAGATTTCATTTGAGGGCAGTATACGTAATCCCATAATCGATAGAAAAAATTTCTAAAAATTTTTCAAAAGCTTATTTTTAAGACAGTAAACTTTTCAAATAGCTTGTAAGCTCCGCTCGTCGTGATCGAAGGCACTAAAAACTCCTTTTAGATTAAAAAAAAAGTTTTTTTTTTGAATTTTTTCTGGCCTAAAAGCCTATATGCGTAAATCCACAAGTGATTGTAATCATTCTTAAAACTTTTTCAGAAGCTTACTTTGAAAACAGTACACTTCCCAAATAACTTGTAAGCTTTTCTCTTCATGATCGAAAGCAGTGAAAGCTCCTTTTGATTAAAAATTTATTCAAATCTTTTTTTTTTTTTGAAATTCGAAATAATCAAAATTCGTACTCTTATTGAAATGAAAGATCAAAATATTAAGAAAGGGACCAAAACATAGAAAAGGTGTGAAACCTAGATGCTCCTGCCCTACTGTAAGCCAATCCTTACAGTGGATTCATGGCATCGAAAAAGAGTGCCTGCAGGAGTTACAAGGAAAAGAGATCGGCACTGGAACTTCTCAAACCGAAGTTGCTTTCTAGAAGCAAACAGCTTGAAAGCGTTCATACTTGTTAACTGCCTATCCAGGGAGAAATTTAAACTAATGTTGCAGTGTATAGCAGCAATTGTTGACTGGGGCTCAAATTGGGTTAAAGTTGGGAAATGGAAGGTTTTACGAGGTTAACCGAGACACTGTAGTGCTTGAATGTGACAAAAACTGAAATATTGTTTTCAAATAAAAAATTTTATTTTGTTGTTGTTTTTAAGGAGAAAATTTTAAGTTTTAAATCGAAAAGTTCTAAGAAATATCAATCTATTCTTCATTAACTCACTGTTCGTGGAATTCTCTAGATAAAATCTCCTTCTTCACTGCTAGCTTAAGAAAATAATCTCACATGAGCTTTTAAGAAAGTTCAAGCTAAGAAAGCTGTTATGGACTTATCGTGTAACTAAGGTAATGATAAGAAATATCTAATGTTATGACAGTGGATATAAATTTGGGCAATCTTTTGAAGCAGACTGTAGACCTTAATTATTGTAAATTTCTTCAAATCATTACAGAATTCGCAAAAAAAAAAGCTCTGAAAATTCCAAAAGCCACAAAAGTCGGTGAAATAAATCGCCAGTTATTTGGCAAACTGCACAAAATGGTCAAACACTGTAATAGCCGTTTCATTGCTCAAAGATTCGCTTCGTTTGACTGATTTGCTTCAGCCGAACTTGGCTGCCACAAAATCAGCGAGTGCACATAAATCACCGCATCATTTACAGCCACCACAAGCAGCATCGGTCAGATATACGCTAACTGTAGAAGGATCCGCACTGCTACCAGTGCTTCCACAGCGGCTGCTGCTGATTACCTATAGTTCACTTGTTGCCAGCGCAGCGCCGTGGTAATCAGCAATGCTGGCGACGCTTGGGTCAGTTTCAAGTGGGTCAACGCGAACTTTTATTTTAACGATGAATTTTCGGCTTTGCTTTTTGTTGTTTAGGGACTTAAACAGTTTACTTGCTGTTCGTACAATAGCGCATGTGGCAAGGTGCATTTGCTGTTTGTATTCTCGCGTACATAGATGCCTGATGTAATGCGCATCCATTGTTTGCTTGCCACTCATTTAGGTCATTTATTTAAATTGCAACGGTTTTTTCTCATCTTGATGAATTGCAACCGAAATGCAACGCAATTAGTTTAAGTGTAAATTGCGGAAAGTATGTGTAATCAAGCGAGCTCAAGCGTAATAAATACTGTTAAATTGAGGTTATGTGCTGATTGGTAGTTTAAAAGGCAACCATATCAATTTACCTCAATGATTGCTTCAAATTCATTTGCGTTTGGGATTTTTGAGTAAGGAATTAGCTGGTTGATAGAGCAATTAAAAAAAAAAAATAAATTGAATAAATAATAGTTATGTATTCTCTTAAAATTGAGTAAGTTGAACAAGTTGTCTGAATGTTGAGATTATTGCCTTGTTCCGAAGAGCTTTGAATTACTTTTAATAAGTTTACTAACGGTTGAACCTTTCACACTTGAAAGCTCTTCGGAAATCACTTTCAAAGCCTCGGTTTCAGATTTCTTCGATTTCGCTATCTTTACACTACCTCTTAGTTCAAAAAAATAAGCTGAAGTTTACGCTATTGCCAACAATTTTAAGTTATGCACTCATCTGCTATCAAAGTGCTTATAATATTGCGTTTTGTGAGCAGAATTTTTTCTGAAACTAAAATTTTAAAGATAAAAGCTTTTTTGTCTTCTCCGCTTGCTAATAAAATATCTAGCTTTTAAGGACGCTAACCAAAATAAGGTTTGCAACTGCTGTCAGAATATCTCTGTTTGTTCTGAGAGTTCCTGAGTTCAAAGCTTTCTTAAGACAAGCTTCTTACAAAAACAACAAGAAATCATATTATGACACGTTAACAGAAAGTTTTATTAGAATTGTCCATCTGGAAGCTCTAGATGAAAGCTCTCTTCCATCGCGCTTCTATAGCTTTCATGAGCCTTTAAGAAAGCTCCAAAGCAATGAAGGAGCGAATACAGTATTACTAAAGGATGAGATAAAATATCTATCGATAAAGAGTAGATACAAATATGAAAAAGATTTCAAAGAATTTTGTAGACTTAGGTTCATGTGCGTTAAGTAAAATATGTCAAATAAAATAAATATGCAGGCAATATATTGGGGTTTTTAAATAGTGAGTCTTTAAATCAGTATTTGGAATGTTTGATATTCGGAAATTTTTCACATAATTTTGAATTTTTGACATAACTTGAATAACTTCTCAGGCGGCACCTAAAACTGGCAAACTTTTTCTCAATTTCCTTTTATTTAATTATTTTTATTTATTTCTCAAAATATTGAAATGGGGAAATCATATGTTAAATACATTTTGGGTTCGGCCTTTGAAGCCTACGAGCAACCGAAGAGAAAGGCATACATTTCTGCACTGTAATAACAACAACAACTCGCGCCATATGCAACGAATTTTTTGCAATAAGCGGTAGTAGTGAATGGCGGACGTTGCGGCAATTTCCTTTTGTTGAACTCTTCCCTTTCAGTCTACATTTACCAACTCTTCGGACGGTTTTTTACGGATTTTGGCCAAAATGCATTTAAATTAAATGTCAATCAAAAATGTTTTCTCGCCCAAACCAAGAAGAAGACAAAGTTGAGGGACACACAAAAGATACCTTGATTTGTTTTCGTTCCAGCAGATGCCTGGCATAAAGGGAATGACATACAGTATTCGCGATGCATGTCAATTCATCATGCCACAACGAGCCAAAGCCGACCAAACAAAGTCAACTGTGTTGGATTTAGACTCGCGGTGGGGTCAGCGGAATGGCGGTGGAGCAAAATGAAAGGTGCTGTGCAAGGCAGAGGGGCAAGCGAAACGCCAGTGATGGATAAAAGTATGTGGGGAATGGTGAGAGCAAAGGAAAGATCGAAGCATACATTGAATGCTTTGCGGGAAATACGAGCAAAGTGTTCACATTTTTTAAACCTTATTTGATGGACAAGCGCAAGGCGCAAGCGAGGCTTATAAGTGTGTAAAATGCTGCGCAGTCGCAGTTAGTAGGCGGTGGCCTGCCGCGAATGCGTGCAACATAGGAGACCTAATAAATTCTGTGCAGCAAAATGGGGTTGCTCTGGATCGTTATGGCGTAACAATGCACTGCTACGCTTTACTAACAGTAATTTTGTCGTAGCCTGTGTTGTTGCTTTTGTTTGCAGCAACATCGACAAACAATCGATTCTCTGGCATGGTTTATACAAACGTCACGCGCCCCATTGATGAGCTGTCACAGGGGAATTCATGTTACAAGCCACATGCAAGCATGGCAAATATGGTTGACTTTGTTTAGTTATGAAAAAATTTCGCTTGCTTTCACGTCGCGCATAAATGGAAAGCTTATATCGGTAAATGTTGTTTGGATTTAAAGACGCAAGGTAAAACTCTGTCGAAGCATTGAAAACTGAGTATTAGATATTTGTACTGTTAAGACGCCTAATTGCGATTAAGTGGTTGAATTCCAATTTTTAGCGAGTAAATTACCTGAAACTGGATGAAAGCTTTCCAAAATAAATAAAAAATCTTTTATTGCCTTTACCTATAAATATGAAAGCTTGCAGTCTATTTCAGGAAGGATACTATTTCTCAAAAGAACAAGTGGTTGTAGTCCATTTCTTAGTGAGAAAAGAACAGGAACTGGATGTAAGCTTTCCAAAATAAATCATATTATACGCTGTGCTGCAAACAATTGTATTAGAGTTCTCCAAAACAACATTCAGCTGCGAAAGCTTTGTTTTCTAAGCTTCAGAAAGTTGTAATCAGCTTGAGCGAGCTTTTTCATTCGAAAGTTTATTGCCTTGAAATAATGCCCAATCACTGCTTTGGCAAAGCAAAACACCTTGCAACAATATCGTTTGTTTATATAAACACATTTTCATGTAAGGAAAAAAATACTAACAACAACAAGATAAGCATTCTCTGCCATACTTTAATCTCGTTTGCACAGCTAATTAAATTGCCAAAAGCAGCGCACAGAAGTCTTCGACTGGTTGCAACAACGAACAATGGACGCAGCCTGGTGGGTGTAGCGATATTTACCGTTATGATAATAATATCGTAAAGCTTGCAGCCAGTGCAGAGCGTAGGTGTTGGCTGGCTTTGCTAGCAGGAAATACACTGTTTGCTACAACAAAAGCACTCAACAATGTTTAAAAAATTATTTAAAAATGCAAAATGCTGCTGCGAGACCAAAGGCTAAGAGGAAAACCATATATACAAAATTATATTCTTCTAGCTTACCGCCAAGAAAATCAGCAAAAGTGCAACAACAATATTAGTGCATATTTTTCGCATTTCAGCTTGTGCGCATGCGCGCTCTAATCACTTCCTACTGTGGGGGCGGGAGGAGTTACGCGGGGCGTTTTATAGCTTTAGAGAAAGGTAAAGAGCAACAGCCAATTGTTTTAGTTAAAGCTGATAGTTCAACTTGCGTTCTTTTGTTGTTGTCGTTATGTGGCGCTTTTAGAATGACGCTAGTGCTTTGTTGTTGTTGCTGTTATGGCAGTTGTTGTTGTTTTAGCCTGTTGGCATGCATGTGAATGCGATTAAATATGCGATTAAACGGGCGGTGCGGCGGCTTTGGAATGCAGGCCATGCAGCCGTACCTACTGTTGGCGGTGCTATTGTCGTTGCTGTTGCTGCGCTGGAGTAGGTGAGGCCGCAGCGCTGGCTAGCTGCCGAAAAATGCATAGCAATATGAAATGGTTAATAGAAAGAACAATAAGACAAACACCTTAGCTAAGCATGGCATGGTTTATAGCTGCAACTTGTTGCTGTTGTTGTTGTTTTTATTGTTGTGTGATGACTGCGCGCTGATAAATTGGCCAATTCGCCATAAAGCGGCAATTAATCAATTGAAATTATCAGCTACGGTAGCAATGGCTGCGGGCTGCCGAGCGTTTTGGCATTTGATGTGTTTGTTTTTGTTGTAGCTGATATTTTTTCGCTGTTCGCCGTTCCAGCGTATCGATCGCGATAGTTGCGCCGTCTGCATAGCGACAGCGTTTAAACGCCTTTTGGTTGTAATTTTTCTATGTGGTTGTTGCTGTTGTACGCTTTGTTGTAAATTACAATGTATAAAAATCGGCTTTTCGGAGTTACGAATTTATGATTATGAAATATTTATAAATCATAAATTTGTTGCCGTGTGCTTTCAACAATAATTTGTGTTTCGTATTTAAAAGGTGGCGGCGCTCACAGCTGCAAAAAGGATGTAACGCCTCGTGTGTGTGTATGTGCGTTGGAGCACCCCTCGGCAGCGCTGGTGTCTATGTCCGGTTCCCATGTGTGCGAGTCCGTAGTTGAGCTTTGGACGCTTGGTGAGGCACGTTAATCGGCGGCTGACCGAAAGCCTTGTATTGAGGCACTAGCGCTTGTACAAAAAATATAATTACCGTTATTGCGCTTACGCTACGTTGTTAATGTGACCACAGCAATTTTGGCGTAGCTTTTGTGGTTGGCGTTTTCAGCCATTAAACTTCAATGAAGCGGCACAGTGGTGCAGTGGCACGCAAATCGTGGTTTAGAAACAGTGTGTATTCGAAGAAGTCTTTTCGTATTTCTAGTCAAACTTCAATTTATCTTTTATACTTAAAATGAACTATAATTAACATAATATGTGTCATTTTGGTCGACCACTTATAGCAATTTTTCCGTTAGAGACATTATTCCATCAGTGTAAATCGGAAACCAGAGAACCATTGCTGTGCTACAACATCGTCTCTGTAAACTTCACAAATTTCATTGGTGGCAGGGGTGGCATTCTTCCCTTCTTCCGTTTTTATACAAAAATTTCAATTTTCTTCATTATTTTCACTAATTTTGGAATAGCTGTAGCTTTTTTCCAACTTTCCCGAATTTAATTTTTTTTTTGGCTAAATGAAGCTTAAGATGTCGCCTTTGCAACACTTGGTAGCACTGGAGATATACTACTGCAAACACATCTATTGACAAAATACGAAATGACTTTTTCGACTTTCAAACAAATATGGTTTTTTTTATATTTATATATTATATTGCAAATTGTATCAACAATGTACCACTGTGCGTCGCTCTTCGTCGTTTTTGTTGTAATCAAACCGCTCACTGTACTCGCGCATTTACATGGACATTGCTGCTATTGTTGCTGTAATCGATTTACATGGCAATTTAATGTGAATTTTACGCTACAGAAAATAATCAACTCCACTCATATTGTTTTCCACATACACCAGCAGCTCTAAGCATATGTCTGTCTGTTGATATAACTGCGCGTGCGCATTCGTTGCTTAAGTCTTTTGTTTTGTCTTTGAACCCCGGGCGCATTGAGTTATGAGTTTTTATCGGCGCAACTTATGCGAAGTATTTCGTTGTTCACTTAATGGCCGCATACCTGGAGAATAAGCGGATTTTATATTATAATCCATAAAATAATTTAGTTCACTTTGATATGCGCTTTATTTTGATGGATGTCTGTGGTGTACACTTAAGTGGTGCATGTAATTATTATTAGTTTGAAATTGTAAATCGATATTCTAATACTTATTGGCAATATTTTATTGCCTTAAAGAGGTGCCGTAGCCAATATGAAGAACGTGCCTTAATTAGTTAAATTGAAGTGGGGTAAATGGTTTAAAGTTGTTGAAGTATTGTTGGAGGGGACTTGGTTTAATATGCCTTTGTTAAAGATTTTGTTAGAACACAGTGTTTAAATGCCAGCAAAACACCTCATTTCAAGCTTTGGAAGGTTTGCGAATCGAGATGACATCTTCAAAACCCCACCTTTGTATTTGACATTGGGTCTCTGCAGCTTTTTTCTCTTTATATAAAGGTAGGATGCTTCTCCATACTTCCAAAAACATCACTGGAGACTACAATTATGCTGCAAAGCTTTGCAGCACTGGCCGCACCATTACGCCACATACCACGCAGAGTCTACAAATTCATTATGAACGCTTAAAAAGGGCGTGCTTTACTTATTTAGTAGCCTTATCTGCCCCAAGTGCCCGGCGTTGCTGGCCAATGATTGCAACGCCGCTCTATGTAATCGTACAGCAACAACAGCAATGTCTAAGTAATAGATAGTATTTATCAAGCCAATGCGCTGTTGCATAAATGCCACGCACATGTGTATGTGCGTATGTTTGTAAGCATGTGCACATGGTCACGAGTGCACGCGTATGCGCTACTGTGCTGCGTGATAGATTGACGCGACTATCGGTGGGCCTTTAACTCGCCGCTGGGCAATCAGTGCTATGGCAAGTAAAACCAAAAGTTGAACGGAAGCGATGCGTTTATTTGCAACGCAGTAAAAATCACTCGCATTAAATGCACCTGTCGTCGACTGCCTGTGCTGGTGCCGCTAACTTGGTACTGCTTGGAGCAGAGGCTCTTACTACCGCTGTTGCTAGTGCCTCCACAATGGTCGCTTACTGCAGTCAGTCAGTGCATTTTCTGTTGCTGTGTTCATTATTATTGCGCTATTAATATTGCTTCATTCCTTTGTTGTTGTGCATTTTATATCTCTCGAAATTAGTCTTCGCTTCACTTGTGTGGCAATCAAATGGATTTACCAGCTGCTGGCGCGATTTTAAGCTTCGCTCGTTTACGTTGTTGCAACATTAGGCGCATTAAGCGTTATTAGTTGCGTTGCAGTTGTGAGCCATCTTGGCGGATGTGCGCTCTCAACTGCTAATGAAGAACATAAGTCTAATTTATCAATATTATAAATAAACTTTACTAAACTGCTTTGCTACTAGTTGGGGTCGTGTTGGAGATATGTGGTGTAATAAAGCTTAAGTAAAATTGCAAATTTGTCGACGATAAGGCAGCGATAAAGCAGCTGGCATTAGCATCGATAATCAAAATGTGATTCAAGCATGTGTTTGCTGAATTGCAATGTTATATCGATAAATGGCGCTGGGGTGAATTTTTGATAAAACTGATTTCAAATCAAAAAATTAAAGCCTGGTTGGAACAAAAAAGGGGTTAGTTTACGTAGAATTTGGAGAAAATAAATTTTTATTTTTGTAAAAAAATAAAATATTGGTTAGTAGAAAAAGTTGTTTCGTATTTTGTCAATAGATGTTGTTGCAGTCGTATATCTACCAACCACATCGTGTGATAGTACTTACTGTTGGAAAGGTGAAATTTTAAGCTTTATTTAAAAACGTTACAGCTGTTCAAAAATGAGTGAAAATAAAGAAGAAATTCGCTATATTTTGAAATTTTTGTATAAAGAAGGGAAGAATGCCATACTAGCCACCAATGAGATTCGTGAAGCTTACGCAGATCATTCTGTATCAGTTTGTGTATCACAACAATGGTTCACTCGCTTCCAATCACGAAATTTCTATGTGAAAGATGCACCTTTCTTTGGTTGAACTATCCTTGAAAAAGTCGATGAAATTTTGGAAAACATTGACCAGGACTATCACATAAGCAGCCATGACATCGCTAAAGAATTTAGCATTCATCATCAAACCGGTTTGAACCATTTAAAAAAGGCTCGATGTATGGGTACCGCATGCATTTTCTATGAAATATTTATAGGACCGAATTAACATCTGCGATTCTTTGCTGAAACGAAATGAATTCAATTCCATTTCTGAAGCGAATGGTAACAGGAGACGAAAAGTGGATCAAATGCGACACTAAAGTGCGAAAAATATCATAGTTCAAGCGTGGTGAAGCTCAGCAATTGGTTACAAAGCCAGGATTGGTGTCTCGAAAGGTTATGCTGAGTGTTTGGTGGGATTGGAAGGGAATCATCTACTATAAGCTGCTCCAGCCTGGTTGAACGATTGTTTCTACATTTTACTGTCAAGAACTGATGAGACTGAAGCAGGCAAACGAAAAAAAAGCAGAGCTCTCTTAATAGAGTAATGTGAGAACCAGATCACCGTAAAATATGTTCCTTAATTTTTGTTATTTTATTTTCCTTTTCTATTGCGTTTTAACCCGTTATGATTTATCCAGTTTTTCTATTTTCATAGTTTTGAAGTTCCATCCAAAACTTAAACAGTTATTCGCAAAACTTCTCTCGATTGATAGTTTGACGTTTTCCTATGAAGAACAACTGAAAACAAATAAGAAAGGGCTAAGTTCGGGTGTCACTGAACATTTTATACTCTTGCATGATAAAGTGATAATCGAGATTTCAGGCGTGGTTGTAAACCGATTTCACCCATATTTGGTACATGTCATCAGGGTGTTAAGAATTTCATTGAAATCGGTCGACTACTTCCTGAGATATGGTTTTTGGTCCATAAGTGGGCGACGCCACGCCCATTTTCAATTTAAAAAATATGCTGGACGCAGCTTCTTTCTGACATTTCTTCCGTAAAATTTAGTGTTTCTGACGTTTTTTGTTAGTCGGTTAACGCACTTTTAGTGATTTTCAACATAACCTTTGTATGGGAGGTGGGCGTGGCTATTATCCGATTTCTTCCATTTGTGAACTGTATATGGAAATGCCTAAATGAAACGACTCGGTTGACGTAGCTATAGTAGGGGGCGGGGCCACGCCCACTTTTCCAAAAAAATTACGTCCAAATATGCCSCTCCCTAATGCGATCCTTTGTGCCAAAATTCATTTTAATATCTTTATTTATGGCTTAGTTATGACACTTTATAGGTTTTCGGTTTCCGCCATTTTGTGGGCGTGGCAGTGGGCCGATTTTGCCAATCTTCGAACTTAACCTTCTTATGGAGCCAAGAAATACGTGTACCAAGTTTCATTATGATATATCAATTTTTACTCAAGTTACAGCTTGCACGGACGGACGGACAGACGGACAGACAGACATACGGATTTCAACTCTACTGGTCACCCTGATCACTTTGGTATATATAACCCAACATCTAACTCTTTTAGTTTTAGGACTTACAAACAACCGTTATGTGAACAAAACTATAATACTCTCTTTAGCAACTTTGTTGCGAGAGTAAAAAAAAACTAAGCTTTAATAAGTTAAATTTTGTTACCGATAGCTACGATATTTCAAGTGCTAAGGACTGATAAAGGTATCAGAACCGATGTTTCTTAGCATTAGTCTCGCAAGGGATGAGCAATCAAGAAAGAGTTTTTGAGATGACTCTATCCCGCTTTCTTCTTGACAGCTTCTACCATTTTTATCCCAAAGCATTCGCACCACGTGGAAACCTAGAAAAGGCGTATCTTGCCAGAGTCGATAAGCATATCAGACATGGGCTTTAATTTTGGTCGCCATTCATTAGTAAAACGATAGAAACTAGCGGCGCTCCAACCTCTTCCCGTTCTACTGATTGAGAGACAAATCTCACTGTCCACACTCGAAACATGTGTTGTCACCAAAGCATACCACCCCAGCAGATATGGGTGTTGAGGATATTCCTCCAGGATTAGGCATAGCCAGACAGATCCAGGAGTATTCAGTTATAGTTTTTGAAAGACTTGACTCTATAGACCTCCACATTGGCAACATTTGTAAAATTGTAAAGCATATTTTGGAGAGGCGTATACGCAACCTAAGTTCAGTTAAAACAGTATTCGAAGGAAAATACACCAAGGGACAATGGAATTTATGCTTAATATTGCCTATACAAATTAATGTTGCTTCTAAGCGATTCTTTTTAAGTGTTGCCTACTCTAGAAGGCAGGCAACGCTTTAAATCGCTAAAATGCCTCGACATATTGTCTACTTTATACTCATTCCGCTTAGAATGCAGCTTGCCTTGCCTGTGGCACTGTTGTTGTTGTTGGTGCCATTTTGATTTGAGGGGCCACTTTGTGTGCTTAAAGAAGATGCTCGCGCTTACGATTTGTGTGCAACAAGTGGCGACTTATAATAACTAGCGCTACGCCAACAACAACAACTATAATGACAACCACAATACACAAAGCGTATAATGTCGTCACTTGCAATTTAGCTGTGCAACAAAGCAACGAAACTATCAGCATCAATGCGCAGCGTGCGACGTGCACCAACAGGTGCAGCAGTTGAGCGGTGCACTAAGTGTTGCTGTTGTTGTTATTGTTCCTCTTCATTTGGCTATTATGGCGTTAATGGCAACGTCATTTTCGCCGCCGCCGCTGTTGCCGCCATTGCCAACTGTTGCGCGCACGACGGTTGCACATAAATATTTATTGCTGGCCATTGTGTTGCTTTTATTGCCTGCCTAGTCGCCGTCGTCGTCAACCGCGTCAACACTCGAGCACGGCACAATGGCCATAAAACGGCCTGCGCATCTCGCGAATTAATTTCGTATTCAAATTTAATTTATATACAACAACATTGACTGCTTGACTGTATGTGGCAATATGTGGTAAGCGCGGCTGGCTACTGTATGCGTAACATGTCAATAACAACAACAACGAAGGATGTGCGCGATGAATGGTCATTGCAGTGGCGAGTGACAAATGCCATCAGCAGCAAACATTAGTGACGATTGTGCAACATATTCATATGGCGTGCGTGCCGCAATTTTTGTTTATTTGGCGTACGCATATGCAAGTAATTTAATATAAAATCCAAAACCGCACATTAGATAATGCAACAGCAAGTGGCAAATGACTGTTGCGGCGCTGTGGCAATGACTTTTATGTTGCATTATGTGTAGCGCGCGCGGCACTAATACGGAAACGGCTGTCAGCGACAATTGTCAACTGCTGACGCTGATGTACGCTGTTGCACGCAGACGCATGCAACAACACTCGCTTATTGGGTGTTGCATGTGCAGCGCTGGTTAAGATGCTGGTGGTGCATTGAACTGAGTGTACGTAGCAACATCATGGCTGATGCCACGTCCATGTTGCATGCAGCAGCAATTTTTATCGCCAGCGCTTAAGTGTATTTCTGCGTAAATTAATAACGAACGGGCTGCGGTGCAACATGAGCGGACAGCCGCCAGCAAGCATAGGGTTGCTTGTGCTCATGCGAGAAAGGGATGTTGCATGTATTCGAGTGGGAATGTGTTTGATACCGCTTCTTGTTCTTCCTTATTGCCGCCAGCAAACAGCTTAATATAAATGCTTTGTTTTTATTTGTCATTTCTAGACAATATCTCTTTTTTTTTTTTTTTAATTTTTTCGCACCGGCTGCAAGTTGCCTTGCTTTCATTCATGCCACAAAAACGTCTGCAAATACGTTTATACGCTTATATTGACAAGCGAAAAAACAAGTGTACAGTTCATTGCTTGTGGCAAGTGTTGGTCAAGCATGAAATGGGTGGTAAGAAAGCGAAATAATAAAATAGAGCACATTGATTACAAACACACAGACACCCGTGCATATATAAATAGTTGCATACATGCATGCATACATATACATACATACATACACACATACATGCCGGCATAAAAACTTACATAAATTACATACATACTTACATATTTATGGGTAGACGCGCATAGCCAATGAGTTGCTGTATCATCTTGCCACCGGCCACACCAGCCACTTGCCACATGCGCAGCAGCTGGTGCCATGCACCCAACGCAGATATTGCCTGCGGGCACAGTTTTGCTACTCGTTTTTTGCACGTTGTTCATAGATATCCCCTTTTTTTTAGTTGTTGACACCGCCTAGTGCACTTGCAGCATCACTTTTGCGGTCACAGTTGTATGGCTGTGCGGTTGTACGCTTGTGCGGCCGTGCAACACTTCTGTCAGCTTCTACAGGTAGTTCATTTCGCTGCTTGCAACTCATCTGCCACATCTGCGCCAAAGATAAGCACACCACAAAATACACGAACAACAACATACGAAAAAGGAGCATGCCAAGCATTGCTCGCTGTAAGTTTTGTTGCTTGCGGCAGTTTGCTCAAACACAATCTCATGGCATCGGCGCCCCTGCCCGGTGCAAGTAGACACAGTAGCGCATAAATCATGTGGCAATCAAAGGCAATCAGCGGCAATGGATTACTGCTATTCAACCGCAGTAGTTCAACACACACATTCATACATGTGTAAATGTTGTTTCTTTCGTCGGTCCGTGGTTGCCTTGCTGTTCTAGCCCAGCAGTATAACCAGGCAACTGTGGGCGATATTATAGAGCAAATATATGAAATGTAAGTATGTGTATGTGGGGTGCAAATGAGCAGCTGCAAGTGGAAAAGCTTTGATTGAAAACCAAATTGATGGCCGTGGCTGTGGCAAGTGCGGCATACAAAGTTAGACGAAGTGAAATGGGGGCGTAATTCGTTTGTGGCAGCTAGTTCTTATCTATGTATATATTAAAGATTTGATAAATATGTGCGAACAAATTTTGGATCTAGCGTTTATAATAGTTTAAAAGAGACTACTTACACAATTTTTTAGCCGATTATTGTACAGCTCATCGTTCCATCGGCCATAAATCTTCCGCAGAACCGGAACTTGTGGAGTTTGGTTTTTGTTCGTCGAAAGAGGAATTTACTTCTCAATTGTCTACGCAGTCCAAAGTAGCAAGTATAGGCAAGAATTATTCTGCGTTGGATTCCACATACATTTTTGGGGATTTCTGTATATACGATTGTCTTTTTTCAGACGAAACTGCGATTCCTTTCCAGTCTTGAATTACCGACTATTGTGAAAACGTCTTTCAAATGTTGCCAAGCCACAAAGCACATAATAGAAGTGAAGCAGCTGCTTCTGACAACACTTTCCACTGCCGCCCTGCTTCCCAAGACACTTCTGGTCTATACGCGATACGAGGTTACTATCTTGATGGCTGCTTGGCTGACAGATGTTGATCCAGGTATTGTCTGAAGGTGCAATAGAGGCCAGCTCCGTGGCTTTCGCAAAAGCAAAGGCCTCAGTTTGTAGTGGTCCGGCAACTGAAAATATTGCCTTATACCTAATTCTGGACAGCATATTTCCGCACTAATTCCATCGTCCATTTGCGAGTCATCCATATTGATGTTTAGAGTGTTGCGGGTAGCTAACATACCTTTACTTTATCTCTGTTAGAGCCCACATATAGTTTTTGGTTTCATATTTCATTTTCAGTTTTTCATCGACCCTTTCACCTTAATAAGTTTCTGGTCGATTGCTTCATAATTAGATTTCCTAATTGTCGAGTACAAATAAATATATTATATTGTTTTCCCTGCTAGTCTAATTGTCTTTTGATCCCCATGAGATATCCATATTTAGCAAATTGATGAAGTATCCAAATAGCATATATAACAGTTAATGGAGATAGGGAGCCTCTTTGTTTGCTGCATGCTTAGACTTCGAAAGCTCACTACCCGCATGACCAGTCCCAGAGTTTTGCTTTGAAGAATATTTTGTTGCTAATATTTTATTTTTCCATGCGATATTTTGAAAGTAGTCAAAAATTAGTCAGGTATTGAACCATATTAGTCAGATATTGAACCATATCGCATCATTAGTGTAAACGGCTTAACGTTAACCCATCGCACCGTCTTTATTCGGCGCTGCAGTCTCACTGTTATCACAAGTTGAACATCAATATTACGCTCTTTTATGTTACTTAGCTGTTCCGACCATATTATTTCTTCGGAAGGTCTAGTTTTTCTATAACTTTGTCATCTTCAAATCAGAAAAAATAGCCTCATCGTTAATACTGATGACCCCGAAAACTAAATTATAAAAAGCTCAATCGTAGGCTATCGATGTCTTCTAATTTCTGGCAAAAGATTTCATTACCTCGCACATATCCACGCGAGTACGAGAGATCAGCTAAGGTTGCGTGACCAGCTGAGTCTGCTTAGCCACATCCGGCTATCTGTATATATGCGCACTTGTTCTACACCTTTTCAGACATCGATCTGAAAGTTTGTAAAGAATATTTCCTTCGCAAAAAGCTGCTTATTTGTCAGAAGCGCCAATATCGGATCACTATTGGATATAGCTGCAATACAGACGGTCCGATAAAAATCAAGTACTTGTATGGAAAACTTGTCTATTTGGCAAGATAACGGCATAACTTTCAAAAATACTGTTCTGATCGGACTGCTGTAGCATATATCTTGGCATAGAAACTGATCCCTAGATTCAAACATAACGATCTTTTATACTCCTTATGCTATAAAAAATGCACCTGTGGAGAGTATTATAGGTTTGGTGCAACCGGTGCTTACGAGTTTACTTTTTTCTCAATCTTCCTTAAATGTTCACTATTTAAAACATTTTTTTGTTGTTTTTTTTTTATTCTTGACGCAGCAATAAAATAAAATACCCAATCTTTAGCGCTTTTAATTACATGGATTATCTCTTCTTCTCTCTTGCAGGTGAGTTCAGCGTGAGTTTAGCACTAAGCGCTACATGCAGTAAAGATAAAGTCGGTTACTTAATGGCGTACGCAGAGGTAAAGGGTGTCTTTTTTCATTTTCTGCTACGCGAAAAGTATAAATTGTGCGTATAAAATGTTGCATTTTAGCTGCCACCGATGTGACAATTGGTGCACGCCCGCCATATTTATGCAACATGCAATTGCTGGTTGTGTGAAAAGCGCGTACATTAATTACAAAAACAAAAGCAAGAACAAAAACATAAGCGCTGTACCTTCAACTCAATGCCTTGCAATTAACGCGTTGTGTATGCAACATAAAGAAGAGGCGTCCCAATTGGCAATTGTAAATGTCGATTTCGCGGCCATTTGTCATATCTGCGGTGTTGCAACACTCACGCGTACCTGTGTGTGTGTGAGTGCATGTGAAATGTAATTATTGGGGTTGATGCGCCGCCACTTGCTGCCGCAGTAGTGCATGTTTACACGGTTGCACACACACACATTCATACTACGATGTGGTATTTGCGGTGTCGTGTCGTCGGCCCATGGGAAAGTGCCGAATTCTTGATAAATGTGGCAATGCGCTTGCGCTGACTATGCCCTTTGAAAGACTCACCTCTGTTTGCACGCGCACCGTTTATTGGAAATTATTAATTGGCACCAGGGTTGGGTCGCGCACGGCTGACCGAGTTTCATAATTTTCACAGCATGCAATTTATGAGATTCGCATTCGTTTTCGCCATGCTTGCTCGTAGTTGCCACTTTGCGCTTCGTGCCTCTTGCACTCACGTGAGTTGCCTTTTCATTACGTATGCGTATTTGACCTACGGCTGCATCGCTGCACCATTGCTGCACTGTGGTGCGCTCTTGATCGATGATGACGGCACAAATCACACATATCAAGCGCATGAAAATGATACGCATTGCCAACTTGCAACCGATTATAATGATTGCAATAATAACAAGAAGCGAACTGTGTAGCAAGTGGCTGATAAAGCGTTTTGTTTTTGTTATCTGCTATAGATTTACAAGCCCATATATCAAGCGGTTCGTTTTTGCATGCCATGACCTAGTTGCAATAAGCTGTGGCAATGGTGGCACGTGTGCGTCGCCGCGCAGCCGAATGCAAATATGCTCAACCGTTTTTCTCATCTCCTGACAGTGGCGCTGCGTTCGTATCGTGTCGTTTCATTCGCATCGCTTCACTTGCTGCTTGGCGATGTGCGCACATGATTGATTTGGCCACGGGGTCAGACAATCAATCACAAAGTGCTCTGAGTTGAGGGCATAGCGCACACGGCTAATCGTCGGCAAGCGATATGAATGTACGCGATTTAGAAAGTGGCGCGCGTTTCGCTCTCCGTATAGTATGGCAGTTGAAGAGGGGCTACTAAATCGCCGTGACATGTGCGTTAAACTCGCGCTTAGTTGAGCATTGCACCGAGTGACATTTACGCTTGCAGGTGGAGAAATTTTTGGAAGATATTAATTATGGTTAGTGGAATTTGGTACACCGCTTAATATACTTTTATGTAAGAAATCTCCGCTAAATAGCATAAGCGCCTTAATAAACAATTAATAAGACGTCATTATTATTATTCAAAACGTGGACTTCCACTCTGTCGATTTGATACTGATATATTGATCCTTCAAATTAAGCGTAGTACATTTGACGTAATTTGCGAAAGTGCTTTGTAGTTGAATTTTTATAACCATTTTTGCTTGAAAGGAGCATATTATATAATATATACATACGTATATATTTTTTAATATTTCTAGTTTTTTTTTTTAAGTCTGATATATAAAGATAATAAATAAGAAGGTTTTGAGCATTTAAAAACCGCCAACATAGAACATAACACTGTCAAAAATACGAGAAATAATCGATGGTTTATTAGTACAAATAATCGATATATGCATTTAAATAATTTTTATCGATAAAATACTGAATTTTAATAGGTTCTATTAATTTGCACGGTTTTGATTGTAACTTGTTTTGATTATTTCCGATCATTTTTTTCGATATATTTTCTGCATAAATTTTTCGCAAAAAATCGATTTACGAAAAACGATATTTAATAGAAAATGAATTGGAAGCTTTTGTGCCTTTCTGGAATACAAAACCGTCTATATAGAAACCAAATTAAATCTACCAAGACCGTCAAACGAGAAATAATTGATATTTTTTGATTAAAAATTATCGATTTATTTAAAATACGAAACTTTATTAGAATCTAATTTTCTAATCGATTATTTTTTTCGGATATGATTGTGACGTTAGTATTTCGCTAAAATGCAAAATTTTATCAAATCATCGATACTTTTTTAAACATTTTTCGTTATAATTTTTTCAAAAAAATTGTTATACGATAATCGATTAAAATTATCATACTTGCATATTTTGTATTTCGATAAAATACGAAATTTCACTAGCTTCCAATCTTTTAATAGATTTTTTTTTTTGATTTCAACGTAACTTGGTTTGATAATTTTTTTTCTTATTTTTTGTTCTTAACTTTTTCGAAATAAAATCGATAAAAATAACTTCTCTTGGCATCTTTGATTAATTGTTTGATGTTATTATCTTTGAAATGAATGTTGCTCTGAGAATATCAATAAAACTTCGTCGATCGATATATGTTGATATTTTTTATATCATTCGATAAAATCAGATTAGGTTAAGCTTAAATATTTCTTTACTCACATTTGGTGGAAATTGGGACGTAAAAGTCAATCAAATGATGTTCTTAATGATCTTTTATTCTTAAAATTAAAAAGAAACGATTACCCCAGAACGATATTTTTAGATATTTTTTACTTTATTGGATAAAATAAAAAATTGAATACCCTTTAATTTTTGTTTATCCGGATATGGCTATATTCTCGATTTTTGTATTACCATTACTTTAGTTTCGATATTTTGTGCTCATTATTTTTCGATAAAAACATCGATGATTGTTATTGATGAAATATGTCATACTTATGCTTTTGTATATTTTGTTTTGCTTTAGCTTGCTTGACGAACGAATTTATAACATTTGTTCTCAGCTTTGATAAAGTGATCTCATTAAAAAATCTATAAAACTCAGTCGAAAAAGTTTAATGATTTTTTTGAACAACACAATGTGCATTCACCGAAATATTAAAATGTTGAACAGATATTGAATTTATGGTTTTATTTTTAAAATCAGTATTTTTGGTTCTGTGCGTAAAAAGGGCTTGCCACAGTTAGCATTCGGAACTAAGTGTTGTACTTAAAGGAAGGTAAAAGCAAAATTGCAGAAAAATGGAAAAAGTGTTAGTTACTGAAAAACAGCGACAGCGAAATTGATTATTTAGATTTATGTGAGCATAACAATTTTAATAAGCCAACGTTTACATAGAGTTCTTAGCTGTCAGTCTGTGCACGCCTACATGTTTATTTGTATACTCCATTGATCGCCAACTCCGATAAGTGTTATCTTTCCACTCCGTTAATGCTAATTTCAACAACGACTCTTTGTGCAGCTTTTAATGACTTTAATGACCGAAAGTATTGCGTCGGATAAGGCGAATCGTGATCACCAGCTTGCGGCAAGTGTATTGAGATATATCGAGGCAACGCGCAGCAATTGGCGCAGACCGCGTATAATTTATAAAAATGGCACATACACTTGGCTAACTGTAAATAAGCGCTTTCTTTTCGCTCGCGTAATCGCAAACCGAACAACCCACAGGCAACATACAACAACATACACATATATATATTATATACAACATATATCCTTTCGCCTCGTCACCATTTAGGGCAACGCGCATTTCACATAAACGCAAATCGCAAAAATAAAAGCAAACACAGCACACAATAAATGTATACATGAACGAAATCAAGGTATCCCTTGCAACAGTAACAACAACCTCCACGCAATCTTGGTCACTAGCATCATTTATTGTGTGTGCTTTCCTCACGCTCTCAATTCGCTTCTTTCACATCATTTATCAGCGTCCGTTCGTCGGCGCGTCCAGTCGGCCCATCGACCCTTCGGTCCATTGGTCGCCGGTAGTACGCCTCGTCGTTGTTGCAACATTGATGCCGCTTGTAGATAGCGCATGGCAACGTGCGGTATATGAGACCTGTGGCAGAAATGCCCTTCACCAGCAACAAGCGCATCGCGAAACAATAACAACAACGGCGGCAACAAAGCAACAAAGCAATAACGCAAATATTTCATGCATTTCATTTTGGTTGCATTTAATGCGTTGTGCGGCAGCATTTAATGAAAGTTTGTATCGATCTTGCCGTCGTCGTCGGCCGCCGCTTGCTCGTTGCGGCCCATTCTTCTTGGGCAATTTTCGTTCCCCCGCCATGCGCTGCAAAGGGCGCATTTCTGTGTAGTTCCAATGCGTTCGCATTCGTTGCATTTCGTTGGTTGTAATTATGTTGCTGCCTCCGCTGCGGCTGCGCGCTGCCCATCCGTCCGGCGAAATTGCAGTGTTGCAATAATGATGGCGGTTCGTTCGTTGGCGGCCGCCTCTGCATATTTCCGTGGCCATGGCCGCTTTGCGTCGTTTTGGGCGTCTACGGAATTCATTGCATTTCGCTTGCCACACATAATTTGTGCATTTTTCCGCCGCGTGTCCCGCCGCCTCCACTGTGCTCCCTCTTTAATGCTTGGTTTGCCCCTTTTTGGCTTTGCTTTGTTTTTGTTGCCTACATTAACACACATTTCATTAAAATTTGTTGTCATTGTTTTCGGCTTTCATTGTTTTATACTCGCTGCTGTGGTGTTTCTTTTGTATTCATATTGCTGTTGTTGTAATTTTAGTTACTGGCTCGTTGCTGCCACCTCTTTGCCAATTGTTGCCGCCTTAACTGCCACTTCCCCATTTAATCATGAAATACTACCAGCACGTTTTTGTTGTAGCTGCGATTATGTTTTTCCATTTTGTTGTTGCAGCTGCGGCAGCCAACATTTTATCACCACAAATTAGAGTTCGCAGCTTTTTCGACGTTTTATCGCTCATTATTACTGCGCTTCGTGTTTTTGTATTGTTCGGTTATGACAGCATTTTTTAAAGAGTTGCAGGATTGCCACCGTTCTGAAATTTTGCACACGTCCTTTTCTTCATAAGAACCTACTTATTTGTCGGAAACGACGATATTGGATTACTACAACATATAGCTGTCATACAAATTGACCGATTCAAATCAAATCCTCGTATCTTCACTAAATTCGGCATAGATTATTGACCAAGGCAATACAACGATCTTCGAAGATATTGTTCAGATCGGAGAACTATACCACATAGCTGCCATACAAATTGACCGATGAAATGCCAGCTCTTGCACATAAATTTTACTCTTTGTTAAGGTTATTCCAGCTCCAAACTATTGTTGTATTTTTTAGAGTAGTTGTTATAGTCTGTTAATAAACTGGATCGCGACACAATGTACAATATTATTGGACTTCGGACTATTGGACTAATTTCAGCGAATCTTCAAGCGCATTTAGGCTATGAAAATGCAGATTCTTTATCGCTAGTCGTAGACCTTTTTATTACTGCTTTCACGTTTCCCCTTCTTGTTCAAACCATTTTGTGGTTTAATGAAGCTACCAATGTCCGATATGCTTTTTGTAGACATCCATGCAAGGTTTGATGCATGATGGATTCCAAGTATTCTCTATCGGACCTGTGATAGGACTGAGCATTCACAGTGAAAGCAGAAAATTGTTTCTTTATTCCCTACTTCGCGGCTTCAGCAGATGTTATTGCTGGCATACCCATATAAAACGCATATTATGGTAGCAGTTAGTCTGTAGATACTTTTCCCGCACCTAACTAATAAGTCGTTAGTGCTTTTCTTGTATATTTTGATCATATCTGTTTAGTTATATTGCATTTTGTTGTACTTTTTCATCTCTTAAGTATTTGCTAGCTGTTGAAATTGTATATTGAGCTCTCTCTGGATCGGTTTGGTATTAACTCTGCGTAAACTCGTATTCGTTTAGAAACGCTCCTGTCTTTGCCAACTCGTCTGCTTTTTCATTGACGAAAATGTTCCTGTGCCCGGGAACCCAAATCAAGTCTAGGTGGAGCTTGTCCTCTAGTGAGCTCAGTACCTCCTTGAAGCTGGAATTCGTCAAGGGCGAGAACAAGGCCAGATGAGCCGCCTGGCTATCCGTGTATATTGTTGCTTAATTTATTCTCACGTAGTTTTTCAATAGAGCTCAGTATTTCCGTTAGAAGATGCCAGCCGAGTTCAATAGACGGATAGAGAGAGAAATGTCCAGATCAACGGAATGTATTCCGTGCCTACTTCTCATTCCATGTTGGACCCATCGTTTTAGACTGAGATGGTATCTTTTTTCTCTTTTATGTCTCTGCTTCATTCGTCTAGAGGGTATCCTCACCTGGATAATGCAGGATTATATTAGCGGAACAATCGGACATGACCTACTGCTCTTTGTATTCCATTTAATTTTCAATATCAAAGAAGTCTCCATAAATAAGAGAAGAAAGTCGGTTAAAAATCTAAAAAATATGTAAGCGACAAGTAGCTGCAGTTCCAGAGGCAACTGAGTTTCTCCCGTTTTCRAAAAAAAAAAGTTTTGACCAAATCTTCTGAGAGAGACAAAAAGAAAGCTTACCTAAGCTTTACTACCAGAGGAAACTGAGTTCATTCGTTTTTCGAAGACTGTGTTCTAACCAGATCTTCCGAGAGAGACACAGCTTAGCTTAACCTATACTTATGTATTTTTCTAGAGTTGTATGCAGGTTTCTTCACTCAACAACGTTTGAACTTTGAACTATTAAGAACGTATTTTTGTAAACTCTTCCAACACACTTACATATTCCCCCCCTCTATATGTGATTTTACTTGTATGTTTTCTTAATCGCCATGCTGAGCACAGGAATTTCCCATGCTTATTATTCTTGGAAGCGCGTCGAGCATCATTTTGCGTCATAACAACGTTCGTAATTTCCTCCGCGGCACACACACACATGCAACGGCACGTTGTGCTACATAAACACTACGCCCCAAATGTTCGCGTACAATTGGCTGCTTTTAATTGGTTTTTATCAACCAACAACACACATTTGCTGCCCCGCACACCCGCCTCACTCTGCGCTGCCGCGCGCAAATTAAGTAAAGCTTCCGCGCAATCACTTTTGCAATTTAATAATTTTGTCTGTCCACGTAAAATGTTGCAAATTGCCAGGCAGGCGCATAGTTCGATCGCGGCGTTGTGGCGCGATAAAATGCGCCCATTTTTACTGCAATTATCTACAAAATATCAAGTGTTGCTGCATGCTCACCACAATCATGTTGCAGACTGCGGCAGCATTGGCGCGCTGGCTAATACACGTACATACCTGTTATGTGCTTGTTGCAACATTGAATGAGCAGTTAAGGAGGCATGTCAAAGGCGCTATTAATGAATAGCAAACTATGCCAGATAGATGATGAGCTATGACGATCAGGTGGCTGCCGCTGGCGTGCAACAATTGCTTGCCACCATCACCAACATCACCACCACCATCTTTATCATGGTTGCTGCCCCTTAAACAGCTTCTGTGCATTTTGTTCTTCAGCACATCGCCGACGTTCGCGTTGCTGCCCAAGCCCGACTGTGGCATTTTTTAAGACCAGAGTGAGTGGGCTTCTTGTCCGCGGGCCAAACGCTGTCGATGGTGGTCAACTGCCAACAATATTTATTCTAAAGGACCTGCGACAGAGTTATTGATTGTTGGTAGGGGACGTAAGCCCTACGTAGAGCTCCCATTTATGTGTTTTTTGCGCGCTGAAGGCAGAAGAAAGGAGAGAAAGGAAAATTAATTTGCAATAAGAACCTAATATGTTATTAGAATAGTTAAATTTAGTATTGGACAACAGTTCTGTTTAAAATAAAAAAAATATTCTGCAAGGTACCGAATAAGGCTTTATTAAAGCTAGAGTTCCAAGGAAGAAATATTACCAGATTTTTACCTAAACATAAACAAGTTGTACCGGGAATGGACGTAACAAACATTTTATTTCATAATGTGTATTCTTACAAGGCACTCATTCTCCGGAAAGCACTTTTTCTCCACACTTTCTTCATTTCTCTACTAGTAAAGTCTAATGAGAGAGATTTCTAATATCAATAAGTCTCAATCAGACAAGATAAAATTTCAACTGAAAAGGTTGTACAAATCAAGAAAAAAAAATGTAATTGGTTTGGCTTGCTTGCGCAGATTATTTGGACCAGTCCGGGTCAAATTTGATATTGAGCAGATATGGACGACATCGTCAAAGTAATGCCACATAATTTCATCCGAAAAGGTTTATCAATCGAAAAAAAATTTATCGATTTGGTTTTCATGCACAAAATATTTCGACCTGTCCGGGACAAATTTGGTCATGAGTACATATCGACGAAATCTTCAGTGTAATGCCACATATGTATATATGTTTATATACTTTATATATGACAGCACCGCGATCGTTGTCATGTGAAGTTAGTGCGGCAGCAACAAGCATCCGTTAAATCGATTAACTACTTTTCATTGCTATTGAGTACATTTTTTCACTTCTTTTCGCATTGCTGAACGGTTTTTGCGGCAATTTAAATTGTTTTTGCTTGCATTGTTGTTGTTTTTTCCCTGCACTGTGTTTTTTTTTTGTTATTGTAATCAACATTGATGAACGTTGGGAAATGTGCAAAACACCTGTAATCTACTGGCCGCAACATCCTTGCAACTCTATTCAACAACACGGCATAGGAATGCACTGAAGCACAGCGCTCACTCACTCGCTCACCTACTCAGTTGTCAAGCACACAGGTGCTCATGTGTGTGTGTGTGTGTGTGCATTCGTTACATGTTCCACTATCAGCTTAATTCATCTGCAACTGATCAGCGCGGCATGATCACTTTTCTGTTGCAATGAGTACAACTGCGTGCTGCTAGCAAATCACTACACACACAACCATAGAGAGCTATGCATGTACTTGCAAGCGCTGTGTTGCCTGCCACAATGATTTTTATTCATGAAATTGTTAACGAGATTGATGATGCGTTGTTGTTGACGTTGTGTTGTAGCGGTAGTCCTTACCGCTTTGTTGTTGTAACAACTATTATTGTTATTGTTGTTGCGCTGTCAGAACGATTGGCTGTTGCAGCTATTGTTGCATGGCATTGCTTGTTGCTTCGCTCATTTTTGCTTTGTTTTCCTTTGTATTTGCTACGCGAAAACTAATGTTTGATGTTGCAACATGTTGCACATGACTAGCATAGCAGTGTTTGTTGATTGTTTTACTTAAATGCTATTATACAGTCATTATTGCTTTTATTCTGCTGTCTCTTCACTCACACGCACACATACAGAACTCAGTCCATTGTTGCTCAAATGAAGTTGCATCTGCATGATGTTGCAGCTGTTGCATATTGTCACATTGTTGACGCTTTGTTGTTTGCTGTTGTGTGAAACGCGTGTAATTGTGTTGCTGTTCCGATCTTCACTGTAATTATCATTTTTTATGTTCTGCTTTCAATTTCATTAGCAACGTCCGGTTCACGCTCGTAAGAGGTGCGATCGCAAGCAACTACAACAACATATACACAATGTTTGTCGTGATTGCTGTCATAAAATTGTTTTCAAATCAGAGTAATTGCTTGATTGTTCTCTTTAGCACCAGCTTTTACAACAGCAAGAATAGGATAAGACTCTTAATCCATGGGTGGCAAGTAAACTCTTCACTTTGTGAGATGAATTTGATGATATCAAGGTCTCAACGGTGTAAAATGTATGGTTGATAAATATTTTTTGTGGATGCAGTGTTCAGTATATCCCTCAGTTATCTTTTAAATACATAGATATATGTACTTTTTCCGATTATGTCAGTTATATACCTATCCAACCTTTGTTAACGAATAGTTGCTCGCAAATGACGTATAACTCTCAAGTTTGACCGATCAGAAAGATTTCTGAGTGCACCACACCTCGATAATCGAAAAAACTGTCAGCATAAACTTGATTTTTGACCTGCTTTGACGTTTTTTTGGGCTTCGGCTCACCTTGTCTCGAGATTGGGCCGACTCATCGTCTGTTTCCGTTTGTAAGCATAGATCCAAAACTCAAATCAAGTAATAACATGTTTCATGACAGCTTTTTTCGGAAAAATTAAGAGATTTGGAAGCAATGGTGCTTCCACTTTTTTAGGCTCAAATGACGTTTTTAAAATGGTTTAAAACTCCCACGATGACACTAAGATCTCCGACTGTTAATCGTCGATTCTCAAACACCAAATTTATTTAATCCGCGTGTTGATCATCAGTCCTGGACGTGGTTCGCCATCAACGAGTTTTCGACCATTTTTGAATAATTCGTACCAAGCAAAAACACTTGCTCGCGAGAAACAATTATCTTTTCCTATATTCTGAACGTTTCGGCACCAGAAACTTGGTTCCGCACAATAAAACTAATGGAACTTCTTTGTTGAATAATTTCACTCATCGTGAAAATCTCCGAATGCACTTTATGTACTTCAGAAAGACAAGCGTATATTAAAGAATAATGATCTTTTTGATATGCAATTTGGGACAGTTGGCACTGACAGTCATACCAACCTAGAAAAAAGTAATATGGCGAAAAATGAAAAATCATGCGTGCAATTGAAATTAAGAAGTCTTACTATTTTTTGCCCAAAGTTCCAAGCTATAAAGGAATTCCGGGAGACGAAAAAGCTGTTGAGATTGTCAAAAGCGCCAATCGTCTGGCTACCGAACCAGCACAGGATATACGAAAGTTACTAAAACATTAAATGAAAATGAAAAATTAAATTTCCTAAAGAATGCTCCGAAGAAAAACACGGAAGTTTTTACTCACATGGTCTCGAAAGGACAGCGAACGGGTGTTGGTCTAATGACAGGCCACAACTTACTAGCACATGGGCATTATGATTGATGATACACTTGTGGCCACGTAAACTTTACCACTAAAAATTTTCAAGTATTCTTTATAGCGATACTTTTTGCGGTATAGAAATTATTTATTTAGAAATAAGTTAATGAACTGTACCCCCAACTGGCGTTACTAAGATCTATATATGTGTGATGTGACATTCGGTAAGTATAACTCAACCTTACTTAAAATTTTGGTAGTTTTTGGATTCGAAAATCAATAATTCGATGTTTTAACAGATTAAAAATTGTTCGGCAGTTGTATAAAGGACTATTGTTCAGTTGAGTAATCACTGAAGCAAAATCTTAAAATGTAGTTTTGCGAAAAATGCGTTTAGGGATAAATTGATTGAGCTGATTACTACACCTTCGAAGGTTGTAACTTTTGAGATATTGATTTAAAGTTCTAGTATTTTATTTTTGAAGTATGTGCTATCGAAATATGATGCTAAATAAATTAATTTTAATGCCAGGTAATGTCCATGAATGACTAAAGGAAGGAGAGCAAAGATGCTTTAATATTAGTCTAGCAGAGGCGGAACAGTCAGAAGTTACATGCTACTATTATTGTATATTCCTTTATTTCATGCGATTCTGACAGTGGGTAACAAGAAAATGTTAACCGAATAGAGCAATTATCTGTCAAAACTAAACTCTCTAAGCAGAGAGATACATACATATGTGCTTTGCCAAGTACAGAATCTTCAGTAGATCTCGTAGTTTGAAATGTTCTGCAAGCGCGCAGGTACGGTCGGAGAATATCAATGTTTTGATATTTTTAATAATTTTTTGCTATACAAATAATGGACTTACAGAAAAAAAACCTCCCACTCTTAAAGATCTAAACGAAATGTAAACTTTTTGATAGAGACATTTATCACAGTGCCCTTATGAGATTTTTGCGTGAAAGCGCTTCCATGCTCCTGGCTAAAAGTCTAACAATAAACAGGAGATTTTCGGGAACATGTTGCATCAAGTGTTGCGGTCGTGCGGTAAGCACTTAGCTAGGTAAGCCTTTAGAAATTTCATAATCTGTTTAAATATTTGGCTGGGTGAGGGGACAATAGACTTGGAACCAAAGCAGAATTCACAGAAAGTAAAAAAATTACATTTTTCTGCAATGTCATTGATATATATACATATTTATTCTTAGTTCTCTCTCAAGCAGCAATGAACTTTTTGGTGTTTTGAACATGATCCAAAAGTTGCTGAAGCTCACAGAGTGATATTTCAATTAGCCAAGAGCAAATAAGCATCAAATAAATAAATAAAATGTAGAGCTGATGTAACAGCGACATTAATTTACACACATGACTATAAGCACACCGCTACAACAGCTACAACACATTTAAATATCTCAATTGCTGTTGCATACCTTTTCTGAAAATTCACATAGAAAACAATAAGCCTTGCTGCATACATCGTCTTCCGTGTTGCATGTACCACATTTAAGCGCAGATAACAAAAGAAATAAAAAAGATTACACACAACCGCTAGTCGTCGGTCGGGACTGCATGCAAGGATGCTTGTTAGCAACTTATTGTTGTTGCCATACGCCAGGCACTTGCCTTTTTAATGGATGAGTGCCAATAAAATTGATGAATGACGCCTTAAGCTGTCAGCTGCTAACCGTTAAGTGCGCATAAAAATCATTTTGCGAAATGTGCAACAGCCGCGCGCACTCCTGTGACGCTAACTGCGCTTCGTTGCATTGCGCTACGTGATTCTTGCGATTTGTTTATTGTTGGTTTTGTGTCGTGCTAATCGCTGAGGCGACTGATTGGCTGGCTGTTTGGCCATACGGCTGATTGGTTCGCCACTTGGCTGGTGGCGTCTTTATTTCGCACCTCGCTGCAAGCGGTGCAGAACGACAGCGCGTTAAATGGTCATAAAAAGTTTGGTAAGCAGGCAACAACAACAAATACAATAATAAAAATACAACACAGCAAACGGTGATAAGTGCAGCACAGCGTGTGCGGGGTGCATGTGTGCGCTGGCGGTGCACAAAAGTGCAACGTCATTAATGTAGCCTCAACGAGCTGCAACGAATGCGCTTTTGTGGCATGCTTTAGCTGGTGTGGCGAATTTTTTTTAGTGTTTCATTTGGACGGAGCTTACAGCTTATTAAATATATATTTCTGATATATATATGAATGTTTGCTTTGTGGCATGAACTTGTGGCACCTACTCGCGCGCATATGTGCATATGTAATTTGTAAGATTTTTGTTGGTTTTTGCTGGCATGTTGCAAATATTTGCTCAGCGCTCTGCACATAAATATGCGCATTTGACATTGATTTCCACGTAGGTGTCTTTGATTGCGCACACTTTTTGGTCTTACTGCAGCACGGCGCTGTCCACCGATCCTATCTTTTATAATAATAAATGTTTTTTTTTGGTTTTTTTGTGTATATTTTCTGAAGTTTGACAGCCGTTTATTGGCTGTGTCGTACTTGCAATATGTTGCAAACAATTAATTTTCTATGCAACGCTGTGGCAGAAATTCACAGAAAATGCAGAAAAAAGCGCAATTCGCAAACAATCGCTGCAACTGTAAGAGCAATCAATTTGGCTTGGTAAACAAAAACAAAAAGCGCTGCAGCAACAGCAACAACAACAACTAGCACAACAATTCGTTTTGAGCTTTGCGCTTGACATGTTTCTGACAGCTGCTGCCATCGTACATTTGCGGCGTTGTTGTTAAAATCGTTTCGATGTTGTTGTTGCATATTTTTTATTTGCTGTTACGCTATTATTTTCCCATTCGTTGCGAGCCAATACTGGTTGGCGCTCAATATTTTGCTATGATATTTTTCAAACTAAGATTTTTTCTCGCCATTGACGCTAGACGCTTGTTTTGTTACTTTTTTTAGTTTTTTTTTAGCATGTTTATGTTATTTTTATTGGCGTTGACCGCTATGCCGCACGGGCACTTGGCTGGCATGCCCGTTTCGTGCGCAATTCGTGCCACGTTTGACCTTTTCAGCTGTCAATGAATTGGTTTGCCGTGTCGGGATTAAATCGAGTCAAGTTGCAGCAGCAAAAGCAAAAATAACGCTTCAGCAACAACGCTTATAATAATACGCGAGTACTGGCAAGCCTTGCATTGCGCGCCAGCGCGGTGAAAAACGCCAACAACAACTACAACTCAACTGCTAGCCGGCATGATTTACTTACTGCATGGGTTACACTAAGCTGCAGCGCTCACACACATGTGCAAGTATGCTAATGAACTGCCATCGCTCGCTCGTCTGTTGATTTATTTCGCATTTTTATTTCATTTAGTCGCAATTTTATTTTATTTGTCTCCGCTGTGCATTTCAATGTGCAACAAATAATCCGTTTTATATGCAACATATATTATAACAATAACAACTACAACATCGCCATATATTATAAGATTTTTATGCAGTACTACATTGCTTTATAATAACTTATTTAGAAATAAAGCGTACATACATTCAATAAGATGTATTAAGTCGAGTTCGCTGCTTAAGTCTTTCGTTCTCACATCTGAGGAATTCAGTGTATGCAAGCTCCATGTCATCGTGGTTTCGCCAGTAAGCGTTACGAGCATTATACAATTTATAAAATACCTGTGTGGTTGTGAAATATGATCTTCAGTTCTTGTTGTTGTTGTTGGTATATTTATTACTTGTTAACGTAAGCAATAAAATAATAGAAGATATTAATATAATATTAAAAGCTCAATTCAAGGCTGGAATAATGATTTTTTCAGTCTTCAAATTGTGCCATGTAGTTATCTTCTGTTTAATAAAGCAGTTTTAAGGATATTAGCAAGTGCTGATTGTAGTCATCAAAAGGGGTCTCTCATCCGAGGCTGTTTGAGCTTTTTCATTGGTTTTCCACCCCGGCTGCTAAAGTTTGTATATTGTTGATATATTGGAAGCCATGGACGATTACCTGTCTCAACCGGCTGAAGGCTTTTGCTCTGTCCACCACCTATATCTCTCCATAGTTTAGCGGAATGCCCTATGTTGTTAGTGCTTCGAAACCTGAAACGTTCTTCTAGAGTCCCTTAGAGTCCTCTAGAGTCCATTAGTTCATGTTTTTCTCCTCTGAAATGAAATCTTTGTGTTTAACTCTCCATAAACTTCCTTTCCTCAGTCTTATGCCAATTTATCCAAAGCACATTAGAAAGATCGATTGTAATATCATGCTCGATGACGTGTCTGTTTCCAATGGTCTAAAACCTTATGCCGCTGTCCATGAAAATTGTATTATATTTCAACTGATTATGCATTGGCCGCCTATCAAGGGTAAGTCTTTTTGGATTTAGTCCTCATTGCGGCCGTAATTTGCAGCAAATATACCAGCTGAAACTGTTGCAGAAGGGTTTTGAAATTAGGTTAATACCATATACGAACCAACACTTAATCGCGAAATTTAGGCCGTTAAGTAGATTATCTCACTTATCTACTAGATGTAGCAAGCTTTCGCTATACAAAAATTACATTTTTTAACGTCGTCACCTAGGATTTTTGAAACTTATCTACTCTAAATCTACTTGAGCGACTCTGATTTAGCGCCATTTGTTTGTCCCTAAGAAAATCTATTATACCCTATCTGATTTAGCCACTAAAAGGATAATGTAATGCATCTCAATTTACCTGGAAATCCT
Source organism: Bactrocera latifrons (assembly GCF_001853355.1). Lineage (NCBI taxonomy): Eukaryota > Metazoa > Arthropoda > Insecta > Diptera > Tephritidae > Bactrocera > Bactrocera latifrons. Next base: position 118,745 of record NW_017534564.1, on the reverse strand, counting down.
AAATCCTATCCTAAATCAAAAAAGTGTATCTATTATTTCCTTTAAATAGCAACTATGTAAAACAACACGAATTTTATAATAAAATCCGCCATTACAATATTTTATTTTAATGACTGATGAATTTTTTAATGTCAAAAATAGTTGTTTTATAAAACTCAGATTAAATGTAATCTTGTCACTTTAAATTTTTGTTCGGAACATGATATAAGTATCTCTTAGGTAATTTCATTCGAAAAGGAAAGTCTTTCAATTTCATTCGAAAATGAAAATATTCAGAGAAAATAATTAAACGACGCCTAAAAATATGCAACGAATATGAACTTATATCTAAATTGTTTTAGAATATCGCAGGATTTTTTGAGTTCGAATGTTGTTGGCGCTGAAATTGAATTGAAAATACGCTCATGCCAGTTGTTGTTAAGTTGGTCGACCCGGCATAATTATGCATACTTTTGGGCGCATAAGAATCTAAAAAGTGTTTGAGACCTTCAAATCTATATGAAAATATATTGATTGATAAAGGTAGACATGGGTTTTTAATAAATTTTTAATAAACTTTTTATACACTTCCTATAAACGGTATTCAGTTTACTATACCAAAAGAAAATTTTCGACTCTTATTGCATAATATTAGGCAATATATCTAAAATCGAGTTTCAGTGAAGAATATTTGGAATTATATTGAAAGCATCCTACCAACAACTTCATAGTTATATTTTCGAACATCACTACCGCTGTATATAAAATTTCTTCCTCTCTACCGTTAAGTTCACATTCGTGTGTTTCATGGAATGGACATAAATCTCGCATAGAAATCGAAGTGATGTTGATAAATTGCAAACTGACACCCGAAACCACTCGCCGCATATGTTACGGACAGCGAAGAAACTTCAACAACAACAACAGTACTAACAACAGTAACAAAAATAATAACAACAACAACAGTAACAAAGACAACACATGTAGTAAAAGTGTGCTCAAAATAACAATAATGCTCTTTAACTTAACAACAACAGCAATAACAAGGCATTACAACCGCAACGGCTGTGAGATATTTCATTTCGAAATTAATTTTTAATACAGATACTAAGAGGGGCTTTAAGGGTTTAATCGTGTCCATATTTTTTATAAAATTTTTTGATGAATTTAAGCAGAAAATGCGACAATGACGAATTGTGAGTTAAACACAGAGGAAAAAGAAAAAAAAACTGGGGACAAATAACAAAGCAACAGATGAAGACGTGTGGTTGCAGCAAAAACTTGCCGATCCCAAGCTCACGCAGACGCATGCGGCGGGTGGAGAGCGCAGCGGCTGCCGCGGCCACTGAGACTGAACGTGAGTAGAAGATTACCTTCATTGTGGTTTAATGTATCCGCAAGTGGTTGTCGGCGCAGAAATCATGCGGCAAGTGCAACAACGCGTACAACGAATACAACAACAACCACAAACCAACGAAAGTAACAACATACACAGCAGAGGCAGCAGAGATAGCAGAGATAGCAGCCGAAGCGTGTGACCAACGTCTTAAGAGCGTTGCAGGTGCGACACCAGCGAACGGTGCGGACCACCATCAGCCGGCGGTTGGACAGGCAACGCTTACAACCGCAAACTGTGCGAAGTGTGACGTCGCTACATTTGCTTGCTTGGTTTTTTTCACATTTTTTTCTTTGTTTTGCTCATTCGATTCGATTATTTGTAGCCACTTAAGCGCACACTTTCACTTTTTCACCAATGCGGGCGGGCGTCCGCAACTGAGCTCCGCCGTCAGCGCTCTTCGTCGCTGCGGCAATCTCAACAGCGCCCCACCTTCTTTATTGATTCATCTGCATTCGATCGAAATGAAGCGGAATGAGATTCTCCTGTTTTTCTTTTGTTGTTGATTTTTATTATTTTTTTCATTAATTTGTTGTGTTCGCCACTTTATTGCCGGTTTCGGTTACAGTTGAATGCATTTTGCTGCATTGTTGCTGATGATGCCGAAAAAGTCCCAAGTTGTTGCAGCAATCGTTGCGGTGCTTGCTGTTGTTGGTGCTGTTGCTGTTATTTAATCAAAAAGGCGTGAGCGTAGACTTAATATTTATGCCATTCATGCACTCAAATAAGTGGTTGTGGGTAATATAGTACATACTTATATGGAAGTGTCTGTGTGCATGCATCTGTGAGTATGTGTGTATCAATGTACGTGCTTTTTGCGGGCGTGTGGCGTACGTGCAGCATATGTTGCACACTTACTGGCAGACATAGTATGTATATTGAATTTCATGGCGCAAGGATCTTGTTAGTGTAACAACAGCAATCAGTTAGTGAGTAACTATAAGAGCAATACATATTTGTACATAATACATGCACACACATATATATATGTTTATGCATATATTTGCCTGTTTTTATGTATAGCCTCGGTTAATTTTCGTGTGTGTTTTCTCATCATTGACACTTTTAAGCGGTGAATCAAATATACTTATTACAGCACATGTTGTAGTTGTAGTTATACCGGTGTTCCGATACTTTCCTGCATATTTCAAAATCTACGACTGCAGTTCGATTGTATTTTTGACAAATTGGAGTCAAACTTTGTAATGATTTTTCTATTTCAGTTATGTCTTTAAAATAAATGAAATATAGATCTTGCACTTATTTGAAAATTAAAAAAAAAAATTATGCATCAAATTGATTTCCATAAGTGAAATTGACCTTGAAATTTGGCAAATAGTTTAGAAAAAACAAAAGACAATATTTCCTGTACTATGCACAACCATAAACCACCCAAGTAGAACAAATCAACTATTCAAATTACTGTTGGAAAAAAACGGTTACTAAAGATATTATTGAGAGAACACATCGGTGAGCAGATTTTTGACCGGTCGATTGGCCACCAAGATCATAACATATCACATCTTTCGATTTTTTTTTTTTTTTTGTGGGGATATGTAAAGTCTTGAGTCTATGTAGACAATTCCGCTTCGATTTAGGCTTTGAAGCAAAACATCACGCGTGTCATTCGTCAAATTACCAGATCGAGTAGCTGAAAAGCGGATATTCTTTTAGTTTGCTTCCGAGCAGGTAAAATACTATTTAAGGAGTTTTTTCTAATCACAAATCCTTTGGGATGTTTAATGAATGCAACTCTTTCTGTATGATAATCAAAACGACTAAACACACTTTCCATTGAACACCATTCTAAAAAAAATATAGTTTTGCCAAGTTACAAAGAGAACTGTAAATGAAAATATTTACATTGATTTTCGTTCTGTAGCCCATAATACAAGGTGCGTTCCAAAGTAGACAACTTAAAAAAGAAACCGAACAAATGGTTTTTTCGGCAAAATCAATTTATTTTATTCAAAATAGTCTCCCTCTACTTCAATACAGCTTCCTGCACGGTCCAAAAGCATGTCGAACGAGTGTTTACACTTAAAACGCAATAACTTCACTTTCAATGAATGTCATGAAATTCACACTGGCCAATCTATAAGAATAACAGATTCCAACTCACTAGTCGACATATAGATGGCGCCACCAGCAGGCGCTAGATTCCTGTATACTTTGGAATGCTCCCTGTAGAACTCCTTATTGACCATCTGTTTAGAACATATTCATGATACACCAAACCACTAATATAAGCATAAATCTACATATGTACTATACACATGTCTCTTCGGCAATTGTAATGCTCTCCATGAGTGTGGAGTTTTTGAAAAAAAAAAACGAGTCTAGCAAGAACGATCTCTCGACCATCTTTGATAGCTTTGTATAACTCGTAGGTTGTGTTTTTGATAAATCTAAAACACCGTAAGCCTTAGAAAAAAATACATTTCTGCGAAATATGATTTACCCAAGGAATTTAAATTATAATTTATTGGTAATTTTTGCTTAGAATGCATGGTTGCTTTTGGTGTTTGTTTGTTACTTATTTGTGGGGTCTCATTATTAAGAATTCCGCATAAAAGACACCAAAATGAAAACCTGCTTGTTATAATGTAATTTATGTGGTAAAAATACTTTTTTTATATACTTAGTAATACTTTTATTTTCAGACAATTGGAATTTCCACACAAACTGAATATTTTGGGATTGCTTATTACAGATTTCTGATAATAAAAATGTTTCAATTAGATTATTTGGTTATTTCTTTTTTGTTTGGCTTTTGTTTGGCATATAAGAAAGTTCAAAAAACTTTAAAGTATTGGAAATTATATCTTATCGAATATACACCATGTAACCGTTGGAATAACTCAGATTGAGAGAATGGAATTTATAATTTTCTATTATCAAAATATATATGTATGACTCTTTCTTCTTAAAATGCTAAGTGATGCTATTTAAAGACAAGTAATGCAATATAATATTTAACAAAATATGTTTTTCTTGCTGAAAATTACGAACCATTTCCTTTTTCTTCAAGAAAGTTGTGACTGGCAATCAAAAGCACATCCTAAGCGCCAAGTCAAGCAATTAAAACATTATTTTAAAGCCGCTTTTCTCCAATTGTGACAATTTTATAAGTGAACTAAATGCGAAAAAAACTGAAATAATTTATGATTTTTAGTCAACGGTCGCCACGTTCACGCTCACCAGCACCGCACGCCATTTATAGATGTTTATTATTTATGTCAAACGCCAAAACCGAAACACTCCCTGAAGGCATGCGCCCCGCTACAGCAGAAATTCATATTTTTTGTCTTTACTGTTAGCTGTTACATGCGTTTACCGTTATCGCAGCAATAAATCGTTTATTGTTATTATTTCCATCATTTCAGTTACTAAAGTGAGTTTATGTAGTCGACGCGACTGGCGATTCCATGAGAGCCACTCAACTTTTCATATCAGTTGTTTTTGTGTTTTCCTCATTGTTGTTGTTGTTGATTTTTCATGCATTAAATTTCATTGAAGACAACAACAGCAAAAAGGCATGCGTGTTTGCCACAAATATCCCAGCAAGGCGATGCAACCAGTTTCATATTATGTTGTTGTTGTTTTTTGTTAATCGCCACTATGTTAAGTAAAATGTCTTTGGCGTAAATATCCCGCTATAACGTCGGCGACGATGATTTGGCGACATTGACAGCGAAGCAATTGCGTCGTAGCCAAATCAGGTGCACAGCTACTGCGACCGCAACAACAACAACACTAGCAAAGAAGCAAACATGCGTGCGATAAGAAAACGGTATGGTTGTTGCTGCGGCTATTGCCTGTTGGAGTGTTGGTGCGCCAGATCGTCTGTCCGACATTGCCAACGTCTTTGCTCGTCCAGCCACCAGCCACATCATTGTCACTGCCATCTTGGCTATCGGCGACTACATATTCGCTGCGTGCATCGTGCTGCATATGCACTTGCGTTGGCAACATTGACAACATTGGCCATCGACATCATCACTCCACCGAAACAACCATATTTAGTGTTCACTCGTTTCATTTAATTTCTTTGTGATTTTTCTGTGGTAGTTGTCGTTGTTGTTGTTGTTGTTACAATATATGCTTTTAATGCATTTAAGTGCGTCTACTTGCGGCAGTCTACCAAAATTGGCTGCAAAGCACCGTTCGAATGCAATCGCGCCACCGCCAGCAACGCCGCTGCGTGGCAAGTCTTGGTGCGCGTGGTTGTGTGCGCAGCCTCAGGCGCATGACCTAAAAAGTGCGTGCAACAAGCTCACACATAACTACACACACACACACACACACACATGCACTTTGGCTAGTTCATAAATTTGGACGCACTTGTCGCTTGAACATTGCGGTGGCATTGACAGTGTGCCAGCACTTGATTTTTTGCTTTGTGTCCGCTCTGTGGCACGTTGTTCGCCTGCATAGCGGTATGTTGTAGTGGTTTTGACAGTCTATTGCAACAACAAAAATCGTTGTTGCTGCAACGCCACTGCGTCTGCTCTGCTATGCCATGTATTGACAGTTTTGTGGCATGCCACTGAATGCGCACGCGCTAAAATGGCACCGCTTGCTACAGTCATTGCTGCATTTTTGATTTCCCCACTGATTAGCTGTTGTTTTGGTGGATTTTGCAATTTGTGAAAATTCACAGATTTTTTTTATTTCACTTTCCGCAAGTTTTATTTTGCTACTTGGGACTATTTGGCTTGGGAGTTTAAAGTTGGCAGAAAATTATGACAGGAGAGTATTATGGCTATGCTATGTTAGAGTTGTCTCTGATTTTTCTTTCGTGTGTCGTGTTATACACTATGCTCCGAAATGTAGGCGTTAATTGTAGGCCAAGCGATAATATAGATTCACATATTAAAATGTGCATAAAAACTTTTAATCGTGTTTTCATGTATATCTACTTGTTCTATGTTACGTTGTAAATATTACTCTTCTTGTATGCAGAAATTTTTCGCTCCTAATAATTTAACAAAAATCTTTAATAACAGCAGACCCCAAAATGCTATACTTCACTTTTTTCCTTATATCAATCTATATCCAGAAATATGATTCGTTATATATATCCCCAAACACATGTTTTCTACACACTGAACGACATATATTAAATGTCCCACGAAGTTTGTAACATCCGGAAAGAATATTGGAGACCCTAAAAAATATAAATGTGAACTTCGATGCAACCGAGGTTAAATTGTTTCTTTTAAATTTTTTTCTTGAACTGCTCCAAAAGGTTGCAATAATATTCAGAATTAATTGTTTTATCAGTTTGCAAGTAATCCCAACAAACTGATGCCATAACCATCGTGACCGATTTCCGGACCCGAACTCGTTTCGAAGCCGAACAACCAGATTCACACCACTCTAGCCTCTTGCTTTGATTCAGAATCATGGTGATAGACCCAAGTCACACCTATAGTGATGAATTGACGCATAAAATCCACTTTATCCTTTTTAAAGTGCTCTTAATGTTGCTGAGAAAGACAGATTCGAATGTGTTTTTGTTCCATTGTTAGCGAGTGCGGCACCAATTGTGCACACAGCTTTCTAAAACCCAAAATTTCACTTAAAATATGGCTCACACTGCCTAATAAGAAGTATAGAGCCGCTACTAAATCTCAGTCAATCGACGATCTTCCAAAATCATATCCTGCATTTTGGTTATGATTTCTAGTGTCAGCAACTCATCTTTCTACTGTTCTAATTGTGGGTGAGCAATCATTATACATTTAACATTCGTTCGTGAATTTATTTTCTTGCTGCACCTTCCAAAAATAAGAATTTGTAAAAAAATATTGGGACACAGCGACACGAAGTGGCTTGTAAACAAATAATGAATTGACAGATTGAAATAAAACTAAATAAATAAAATACGTTCATGTGAAGAGTGTTCCAACAAAACAAAAAAAAATTGGCCAAGTAGCAAAGCCCTCTTTTATCGAACGACAAAACTTATTGACCAACCTGTGATCACCTAAAACTGAACGACATAGATATTGGGTTATATACATATATATAAATGATTAAGATGACAAGAAAAGTTAAAATCCGGGTGACAGTCTGTCTGTCCATGCAAGCTGTAACTTGAGTGAAAAGTGAGATATCTTGATTAAATATGAGGGTACATAGAAAATAATATAAAACTGTAATTTGGCACAAAAAATCACAGTGCCCACAGGTACCGCCAAATACTTTTGGGAAAATGAGAGTGTACCCGCCCTCTACTAAGTTTAATGTACATAAACTATAAAGTTACATCAACCAAATTTTCTGACCGCAAATATTGTACCGACACCGCTCACTACCAATATAACGGTATTGTTAAAAACTACTAAAGAATCATTAAATCAATAACCAATCACGGTAAAGACATTAAATTTAACATTCGTGATGTTACAAGTAATTTGTCATAAAACCGAAAATCATTATATGTGACCTGGTCTACGGAAAGAGGGCTTAGGTGTCAAAAAATCTTTGTTGATTCGGATGGACGATGAGATGCTTTTTCACGTGATAGAATCCAAAAAGACATAAACTAGTTATCGCACGTTAGCTCCCTTTTCGTAGACCAGGTCACATATATACGCAGTATATGGGACTTGGGGGAGTGTCGACCCAATTTTATCTCGATTTTGGTCATTTACTAGAAATTGTTCCTTGGGTTCCATTAAGGTACCTGACATACCATAACCAATCATATGCAGCAGAGTCACAAAGATATATGTACTGCGACAACTCAAATATTGGTCGATATATCTAGCATGAAGTGACTTGGAAAATCAAAAATCTTTATATTAGATATATGGGGGCTCAGGAAAGTATTGAACCGATTCAAACCATTTTTCATACATAGAAAAGATTCTGTCTGAATTTCAACTGTATACCTCGCAAATTTAATGACATTTTCGGTCAAAAGTCAACTATAGATACTGAGGGCCACATATTCGGTATCTAGGGGCTTAAACAATTTTCTTGAATATTCCAAACTTTGTATCATAAGGTGGCATACTGTAGAGGAATTATTAGTGCAAAGTTTTAGCCCGTTATATCAATCGCTTCCTGATTTGTGTACTGGAAAGTGAAATAATGAAGTGGAATTTGAAATAGTGATACATGGGAAGTAAGCGTGTTCGTTGTCCAATTTCTCCGACGATGCTAAAAAATCTTCTCCGCTGCTGCAGTTATTACGGCTTTCATTGTGATTTTTGAGTGTTGAATTTTACCTAAAATTTTGGTAATTGTTGAAATGCCAGATGAAAAAACTGGTAAGTTATTGGAGAATGTAGAAAAAATTTAATAGGGATCGAATGATTTGTGAAAGATGCTGATTAAAGAAAATGCAATAAATAAACCGATGGCGCTAATTCAACTGAGGGGTTACATTTAACTCAAAAACTTTTCAAGATTTATCGAATTAAAACTTTCATTTTTAAATGTATAATCTATCGAAATATGAAAAAAATCGATTATTTTTATTTAACATTGGGTGCAATTATTATTACTATTTTTTAATTATGGTTGATATAATTTTATAGCAGTAGTATTAAATAATTATTTTCTAATTATAATAATTATCACCTAAGTAAAAAAAATTATTTAAATTTTTAATTTTTTTTTTCAGGTAAGAATTGTTGGAAACAATTTTTTTCATTGAAGGAGATGCTTGAAATTGGTGAATATGGGACTTTAAGTGATTTTATTCAACTACATCCATATACATATGTATATATTACAATTAACACAAGCAGCTGTTGCAAATTAGTAATTTTTCCGTAAAACTTAAAAAGTTAAAGGAATTTATTTGAAAACGACTTAAAACTCTTCAGTTAATGGCTGTTCATTAAAAATATACTTACTGAGATAGTCGAGATCTTAAGACTTAGTTAACATTATTTTCGAGGCAAAGGAATAATTTAAAACAAATAGGAATATATTTATATCAATTTAACTTAATGGCGGCCTCAAAAGCCAATAACAAAAAAATTAAATACCTATCTCTAATATTATTGTAAGTGCCTACTTAGCAGCATCCCCATAAAACTAAATTTTTCCACACACTCTGTTACATGCCTTATCTCTGGCTGTCTTGCAATTTTTCATGCAAATGTATACTTGCATTTAATCAATATAAGATGTGTGCTGCTGCAACGCGAAAATCAATCAACACACCATATCAAAACGATCGAACCAATTTCGACTTGACCGACGTCACACAGGTTGTGTGCCAACCTTAAAAAACCAAAACCCACCAAAAGGAGACACGCGCATGTGCCAATGCATTTCTGCTAAGCGCAAGCACAATACAGAGCTGAGAGAGAGTGCGCGCTCAAACAGACGAGCGTATAGGCACGAAAGCAGTGCAGGTGCATACGACGCCAACGCACAGCAGCCGACAGCTTCGCCAATGTTGCGCCGATAACCGATAATAGGGGACTGCATTCGCCGTGGCAACTGCAACGATGATGGCTGTGCTTTTCGTTTGGGGTTGCAACTGGGGCTGCTGTGCCAGCGCGCATACGCAACACGCGTTCACACGCGGCGAATTCACTACAATGCTGCGCGCGCGCGCATACACTCAGCTGTGAATAGCTGTGCTAGCGCGCGGATGCTGGCAGGCAGGTAGGTTTGCTGGTTGACTGCTTGGCGCTGACTGACTCCGTGTGGCTGGCAAGTAGCGGCGTTGTCTCTTTGGCGCTTTTGTTTTGCTGCTCGTGCGCTGACCGTCTCTGGTTTGTTAGTTGTTGGATCTTTGGTTGTTGGTTTGGCGAATGCGCAAAGTGGTCTTCAGTTGTGAATGGCGAGTCGCATAGCTAACACCGACGGCAGCGACAACAACGACTACGTGCTCGCACAGTTATTTATTTTGTCACGACGCGGCAACAGACAACAAACAACAACGCGTGTGTTTTTGTATGTATTTTTTACGCGTGTGTGTGTGAGCAGGCGCGTTATCGCTAGATTTTTTCGCTGGGTGTATTTTTGTTGTGTGCATTGGCAGTTATGACAAGCCACAACTAGTCGAATTGCGAAATGAAAAGAAGAAGCAGACGAATAGGCCTACAGACAAGGCGGCAGCAATTTCAGGCGGACACGCACTATCAACGCCAACAGCAGTCGACACACGCGTCTAGTGCGGCATCTTCAGCTAATGAGCTACGTTGTGGACTAGCCGCTACCTGTCTAGCTCTCCAGTCAGCCAACAAGTCAACGAGCCGACAAGCTGACAAGTGAGCCCAACGAGCGCGGAGCCTGTCGGTCAGCCAGTCAGCGGGATTTTCCAGTTGGGCCGGCCGCGCTTATGGGTGCGTCGGCTGCTGCTTGTAACGGTGCTGACTGTGTGTGCCTTTGTTGGTGGTTGCTTCTGCCACGATTGCGTTGACCCGCTCCGGTCTTACTTGTTCGTTAATTGTTTGCCACCAACAACAATGATAACATTGAGAAAATAGCAATCATAACAAAAACAGACAAAAACACCAAGAAAAACTAGCACCAACATTTGTGTATTTATTAATTAATTTATTGTTGTGCTGTCAGTTATTGGCGCAAATGTAGTTCTTGTTGTTACCTTTTGCTTATTGCATGATTTGTAGTGTTTTAATTGGAGTAGACAGTGCAATTGACACTTGAAGATCGATAGCCGGGAGCAAACTGTAATAATTGGGAGACAAGTGATAAAGTGCCAGTGAAATAAAATATAGCAGCATAGTTATGTAGAAATATTAATGTTTAAGGGTGTTGAAATATTTAAAGAAATGCGATATTAAAAAAAATTAATTATTAACATCCAAAAAATATTAACATTTTTATAAATGCTATAAACAATAACAACAATAGTAGCAGTAAAATTAAAAAAAAAATAATAATAATAATTTCCAAAAAACGTATTTTGACTACAGTATTTAGAATCATTCAAAATGCGGGTTTTGTTCTTCAATAATGACAAGAAGTTGCCGAAATTCGAATTTAAAAAAATCTAAATATTATAATATATAATATTTTTGTTAACTTTTATTTGTTTCATATGAACGTAAAAGTAGAGTAATATTTTACTAAATTACTAGCATTTTGAAAAATCAGAAATTTTTTTCTCAACGACTTTTTAAGCAAATTTGAGTTTCTACAAATAATTTATAAAAATGTTTAATTGGTATACATTAATTTATAAATTTTTAAATACTAAAAAACAATTTTTTAGCAAAAAATTTCAAAATTTTTTTAAATTTGTTTACATTTTTTTCGAAATTAGTTGAATTTTCAAACATTAAAAACCAATTTATTTGCTAAAAATTACGAAAAATTATTTTTAAAAGTTATACATTATTTTTGAACTTTTGAATTTTTTTTTCAAAACTCAATTGATAATTTGTAAATTGTTAAACAATAAAAAACAGTTTTTTGAAAATTATATTTTTTTGAAATTATGTGTGAATATTTTTCGGTTTTAGCATGTTTTAAACTTATTTTTAATTTTTTTAATTATACATTTTTGGTAATTTTTAAAATTTTATAATTTTTTTGTAATTTTCATAATTTTATTGGAAACTTCATTTCATAAATTAAACACTTAGCAACAATTAAATTGTTAAAAATATTATTGTATAAGTTTTGTCATAAAAAGTAATAAATTCAAAAAGCAACAACAACAACAACACATGCTTAAACAAAATGTGTCAATAAATAATAATCAAGCGGATGACGATTCATTTTACAACTTATGACAACATTCTATACAAATACGCTCACCACAAGTTGTTGGCAAACATTAGAAGGCTTCAATATATAAGCACACGTACATTGACAGACACATATGTGGCGACTAATAATGAACCACATAACCCGAGTGACAAGTGTTTTCAAAAATTAATAATCAAAACAAAAAATTCGCCTTTAGCATTTCAGTGAATCGTTTCATTTAACCAACTACAGTGAGTGCCATTGTATAAATACACACACACAGCCAAACTACAAATCGGAAGAGTGAATTAAATATTGAGCTTGAAAACCAAAGCGCTTACGTGTGTAAGGAAATTTCCAAGAATCACATAAAAAATTCAAATAAAGTGACGAAAAAAACATAAAATCAAGCGAAATGGTATGATTTGAATGAATTTACGTTGAAATCGCGCTAGTGACAATCATGCAACATTCGCTGAAGTGATCAAATAAATTTATAAAAAAAAAAGAAATAAGAAAAAACAGCAAACTAGCAGTAAAAACAAAAGACTTAAGCGACGAACGCGTTGCTGAGGTGAGAAAAGTTGTAGAAATAAGAGCAGCACTTTATTATTGTTGTTTTCTGCAACGTTGTTTGGCCAATTGGCAGAATTTCAGTAGTGCATCTCAGTGGAAGCGACTTTTAGTCTGCCACAGCGGGAACCAAACGCAATAAGTGATAAGTGAGCGTAACGCGGCAACAATCATGGATACAGCGGGCACTTTCTCCATATCCTATGCGGATTGGTTAACGGAGCCACGGTAAAAAAAATATCTAAATATAGCGCATGCGATAAAAAATTTAAATATAAATCGACAAGCATAAATATAAAAAAAAAAAATTAAAAAATTAATTCAGAAAATAAATTAA
>NW_017534564.1:103929-105108 GCF_001853355.1 Bactrocera latifrons | reverse complement strand
TGAAACAAAAAATGAAAAAATTTAGAAATACTAAAAAACAATTACGAAAAAAATTTTAAAATACTTTTATTGACGAATTTCTTTCCACTTTGTTCAAAAAAAATTTCATAAAAGTTTAATTTGATTATAACTACAAATATTGAAAAGAAATACTTATCTCAAAATAAGTTCAACTAGCGAATATTTAATTCAAAGTTCGAATATCCACAAAATAAAATAAAAAATAGCGAAAAAGACAATCATTCAAAATAGAAACAAGATGTATTTCAAGCAAAATTTTTCTACAAAAATTGTACAATCATTTTACAAAATTGCAAAAAGACACAACTATTTACAAGCCGTGCAACATAACAGGGCCATCAAAAATATTTAAAATTAATTTTAACATAAATTTTATATGCTGCTGTATTCGAACTTCTCCTCTGCGTAATTTTTGTAAAATCATAATTTTTTGCTAGTATCAAATTTCCAGCAATTCATCAAAACCGTTAGTTATCAGCATTGCTTGCTGTTTGGTCGCACTGCACAACGCACAAAAATTTGCGTAATTTCACTTTTTGCTATCAGCAGTTTGACTCGTAAGCTACTGATTAATGTTGCTAATTTGCACATTTTTTACCTCCCCAAATTTGACAGACTGTTTGTCGAACAGTCACTTAGTGACCGCCCTGCGTTTGTTGTGCGTCATTAATCGTTATTACTAAGTTGGCAAAGAAATAGAAATATCATGCGAGACAAATTTTAGGTTAAAATTTCATTAATCCATTGAGGGATGGTGAGTTTAAAAGAAGTAATTTTTTAGAAAAAGGTGAAATACAAATTAAAATATTTGAATATTTGAAGATATCAGACTAAAACTTTTTTTCTTCCTTTTTAATTTCTGTTTTTGTATTTCATAATAATTACTTTATTTCTCATTATGTTTTATACTAAAAATTTTCTATTAATATTTTTTTCAATTTTCATGAGCATAACCAAGTAAACCACATGCTACTAAATACTTAATTCTGCCAACCAAAGGGTTAAACTGCTCATTGTTTTACGCTTTCATAACTTCAATATTTCTTAATAGTTTTATTCGTTTGGCTTTCTTTTTATTTATTTGCGAACTTCACTGTCATTTGCCGAATGACACTATTTGGCGCGTCAATTTTTTTTTTTTTTTTTTTTTTTTTTTTT
>NW_017534564.1:77195-103904 GCF_001853355.1 Bactrocera latifrons | reverse complement strand
TTTTTTTTTTTTTTTTTTGTGGTAATCAGCACTCTCTCGTCAAATTTGCGCTGGAAATTTGCATTCGCATATAATGAAGTGTTTGCATATACACGCTAATATCTCGGAGTTACTAGCACACACTCATATGCACACTATATTGCTTATATACAAATCCCTACACACACATCCTCAAGCATTTGTACATCGATTGCAGGCATTGCAAAATGTGCTAACTGATTGACAGTTGAGTTGTTAATTAATCGCATCACTTTGTGGTTAGTATCTTATGGTGAATTTTGAAGTCCCCTGCGTAGCTGACGTGCATGCTGCCTCCACTAGGCCTCTGCATTGTTAATAGCTATTGTTGGTTTTGTGCGCTCATTGATGCTAAAATTATTGCTAATCTTCGTATATATAATTGTGGAAATGTGTGCGCTGCCGCGTACTTGTGAATTACAAATTTCCCTGAAAAGTCATTCAGTTCGTATGAATAATAGGCGTGAGCGTACCTGGCAACCAATAAATCTGCCTATGATTTCTCTGTATTTCTTGTACTATTTGTGAACTACAAACGATGAATTTTTCAAATTAAGTTCAGGGTTTTCCCGCTGTTGCAACGCTTACATCAATTACTAACTCATTTGAGGAAGAAATAATTATCAGTAGCCGGCAGTTAGCGAAAAAATTATGTCAACTGTGTTAACTTTTAAAATAGTTCTGTGGTTTTGCGTTGAGCTTACTGTGTAACACATTTATTCCAAGAAGTCTTACAGTTGCTAACATATACATACTACATGTTAAAAGATCAAATTAAGTGGCGATTGAGCAATAATGTGGAGAAATATTTATTTAACGACAATATTAAGTTTGCCATGAAGTATGCAATACCCGGAAGCAGATGTTGAAGACCCCATAAAGATTATATGAAAATAATAAGTGCGATGAGCTGAGTCCAATTAGTCTTGCCCGTTCATGAGCCTCTTGGGTGCTGTCCTATTAAAAAGCCAATAATTTGTCACAACCGCCACAATTAAGTTTTTGTATATAAACTTTCTGATTTACAAGATATCTCCACGAAATTTGGAATAAACTACTTTTCAAGTCAACTCTACAATCTACGCACATATTGTTGAGATACGGTCTCTATAGCATATCCGTAGCTACATACAACTTAACCGCTAAAAATCGAGATAAAGATATTTTGTATATCTTTTAATGCTGTAAGGAATGCAACTTCGATGCAGCCAAAGTAAATTTTTTTTTATCATTTTTAATTAAAATTTTTCACAGATAAAAATTTTAAAATATGTAGCATACCTTCAGATTGCGAATGTATATTTTAGTGCAATGAAAAACAGTACTTTATAGAAATAAGAAAAAGATTTCTTAATTACGTTGAACGTATAGCTTTTTGTCATCACAGAATATATAGACTTAAATTTTTCCAAGCAATATTTTTATTGCAATTCAATCATCTTCTACAACAAAAAAAAAAAAAAAAAATTTAGATAACATAAAATAGCATTGCCTACATCTAGGCGCCTTACTCTTATATTTTAGTAAAGACATACACCTACGTCGCAGAAAAAAAGTGAATATATAGAATATTTTATATCTTTCACGTAACAAAATAATATCAAGATCAAGTCCTTTTCAAACTTTTTGGCAGAATAAAAATAAATAAATACAAAACTCCACTGGTTAGCAGTAAACTTATTGCCGACATCTTAGCGCATTATTGCTAGATTTTAGTATAGACAATCACCTACCTCGCAGACAACTATTGTAGTAGAAAGACTTTTTAGCTCCTTTATGGTACGAAGTGGTATTAAGATACTACTCCTTCTCAAACTTTGTTTTGCAAATCCATGGTTTCAATAGAACTAATAAATACAAAATTCCAGAGTTTATAAATAAAACTATTGCCTACATTCAGGCTCATTTTTCTTACATTTTAGTAAAGTTAATCACCTACGTAGAAGATAACAAGTGAAGTAGAAATACTTCTTTTAGCTCTTATATGATGCGAAGTTGTATTACTATATTACTCCTTTTAAATTTTTGTTTTTTTTTTGCAAGTCCAGAGTTTGATTAAAAGTAATAAAAACAAAATTCCACAGGTTATAAATAAGCTTATTGCCTGCAGTCAGGCGCATTATTCTTACAACATAGTAAAGATGATACCTGCTTTACATATAATTGGCGAGAAACAGTTCGAACAATTTTTTAGTGCTTCCACGTTACAAAATTATATCAGAATATTAATATTTCCCAAACTTTGCCAGATTTACATTCGCAACAATTTAAAGTCCAGACAAAGCACACTCAACTCGCTGACTTTAAATAATGTCAAGAATTTTTTTCAACTCTTTAGCATTTACAAAAAGTTAAAGTCAATTCCTCGTTAGTATCCTTAGTCTTACTTATTTTCGTGGAATTAGCACTATAGTTGCTCTATATTTTGTAAAAGTGTATCTAATTTTATACATGAATGCATATATAAATAATCTCGTTTAAGTAAAATTACTACCCGAAACTGCAGCTGTCTATATTATTTTTAAAATATCTGAAAATCAAACAAAGTCCTGCAGTCCTGCGAGAGCATGTGTGTTTGCAAGTAGAGCAATCACATTTCTTATATAAAAAATCATGGAATACCGCTTCACTACACTTTTCTCCGGTTTTTTTTGCCTAATTTCATCAAACCTTTTAAGGTCAGTTATGCCCAGCTGAAGATGCATTAATGTGCTGTCATTTGGGTCCGCTGTCCGTTTCGCTGTTGTCATTTCCAGTGTTATTCTTCGTGAAATTACTGCAGTGAATCCTTTGCCGCGCTGTCAGCATTGCGATGAATATACAAAACGTATGTATATGTACATATAAGCATATGACACTTAAGACATGATTTCCATGTATGCACACATATCTTTTACGTGATTATAATCCGTTTTTTCTACATTTTGAAAATGATTTCGTTACCCTGTTTTTTATAGTTTTCGATTTTAATGACCAATGATTCACTTACAGTGCTGCAACAACACATCCCTATGCAACATGCGTGTATGTACGCTGAAACTTCCATGTGCGAGTATGTAAGCCGATGTGTTTGCCACTGGATAGAGCAGCCTACTGCTTTCTCACACCCCTTCCTGTGTAACAGACTTTGTTGGCACTCACCCTTTAGCTGATAAGCACGTAGGCAAACATACATATACACGTAGACACCACCGTTTTGGTGGCAGCGCCGTTGCAGGGTTGTTTATCATTGCGTTTTGCTGTTTTTGGCTTTTAATTTGAATATTTCCGTCGATCCGTTTCCCCATAATATCTGTTATCCTTGGCAGCCTTTGTCTCTGCGCGCCGCACTGTCCATCAGTGCCGTTATGCAAATGTGTTGGTCATAAATTAGAATTTTCGGCAGCAGCAGCGACGATATTTGAGCTGAGTCTTTGGCCATCTGTGCAGCGATGTGCAGTGATTGCACATACACACACACAAATAGGAAGACATATAGTCACTTGTATATACATATGTATGCGTATAAATATGTCTGTGGAGATAAAATGTTTATTAATCGTTCAAGCACAGTTAGTTTTGGTGTATCTTAATGGTGAGATTTCCCCCGTGTGCGCGCGGCTGCTAATACCTTGTGGTACTTAAATACAATGCTAGTAATTTACTTTTACATATGTTGCTGGGATTTGTTGTCAAAATGTACAGTTAACCTTTCGACTAATTGGAGTATTGTAAACAGTTAATTTATTGAGGAATACTCAGGATGTGACACATGTTAGCATATACTATGTATTTTTTTTACAAATTCGGTTGGACCACAGATGGCTACATGGAGTTTGTGTGGTGAAATTACGCAAGGTTAACAGAGCTTAAAATGGCTCTATAATATAATAGATATTGGACTGTGAAGTGATAAAGTGAAAACCTTTTCAAAGCCATTGCTTTTTTCAGTATTTTGGTTGCTAAAGTTAAGCATCTTGAATTTTAGGATTAGCGATGCAATTCATAATGAAGATATGTATGTGATATTCTTCGTAATCGATTTACTCCCTTTTGGAAAAAATATTTGATTAACACGATTCAAGTAAAACCACTTACGTCTTGAAAAGTGAAGGCATAATATTTTCTATTGTTTAAAAAATATAATTTTTTGTCAAAGGCCATCATATATCGTTTAGCTCTAGAATATAAATAAGATTGAATCAGCAGAATATATAGCAAATACATACTACATATATATATATATATATATAATTTTTATTTTTTTTGCAATATTTCTTTTTTTATTGAATTGATTATGAATAAGTTATAAAATCTTAAATCTAAGCAAGCTCAAGCTAGCGATTGAACTATTTTGATATTGAGTTGCTCTTTAGTACGCAGGCGTATCTCTTCTATTAAGGCATGTGTGATCGCAGGAATGTAGTAAGCAATGGGTTCTCTATTTTTTTCCTTACCATAAGAATACCCAAATCTTTATGGATATTTTCATTACGCACATACCATGGCGATCAAGTGATTGTTCTAAGCATTTTTGATTGCAACCTTTGTTTCATATCAATATTAGTTGCACAGGTCGTACCCCACAGTTGAATGTGATACGTTCAAATCGGCTTTACGACCGCATTACGTAAAAGCACTTTGTTGTATAGGCTAAGTTTAGAGTTTTTATTTAAAAGCCAATTTAAATTTACACCTCTAATCTTCGTACATGTTATTTTACTATATATGCATATGTATGTTTTCTGCACGTGAGCCTCCTATCTACGTGAATCGTTCCTTGGGATATTGAAATATTGTTAATTTTTACTGCCGGGTACATTTTTGGTGCGAAAACGTAACAAGCTTACGCTTTTGTTCATTCATATTTATACGCCAGTTGGCTAGCCATTCTTCGACAGAACTTAAGTGCTCCACTAATATTTTTGATGCTATTATGTGTCATTTGTTACGACTCACTAAAGCTGTGTCATCCGCAAAATTTGAAGATCTACTATAAAAGCATTAGTCAGAGCATTTGCGAAGCTATTTGTAAGATTTTATTCGTTTCATTATTTAGTACATTCTCAAATGCATGTTTAACGAGTAAAGAACCTATAAGCTTCTTCTTATTATTTTTTTTTTCTGAATATTATGGAAATTTAATGCAAAAGGCTTATGAATCTGATAAAATGATGTATCCAGACACTGATGAAAGCTTTAAAATATTTTACTTAGCGTAATTATCGAAATTTTCTAACCAATAATATCTAGGTATATACACTGATTCCTTATGCGCTTCATTAAACCTTTTTGATGCAGTTTTTCACTGAAAAATTAAAATGTCCACCGAAGTCAAAGTGGATTTCTCTTTTGCTTCCAGTGAAACATTTCAACATATTTTCAAAATTTTTCACAGCTATCTTTCTGTATGCATGCGCACATACATGCACATATGTATGTATTTGTTGAAGGCATGAATATTTATTAAGTTGGTGGTGTATTGACTCTTCCCGACTACGCCTATACATTATTAACTACAACAGTCGCCAGTTACTAAAAAAATTCCATAACTAAAGCCTACAGAGTGTCTTTAACGCCTAACATTGTACGCGCTCCTCGCTTACAAGCCGCGCGCTAATGCTGTAACCCTACACACACACGCATACACAAACAAAACGTAGCTAGCGGTCGTGAATGCGTTACACCTGCAGCTGCGTGGTCCATTTCGTCTTTACACATACACACGCGCGCACATGTACAAAGCGGCCACGAATATGCGAGTTGTGCGCATGCGCGCCACAATAAAATTTTCATTTAGTAAATTACGAGTGAGATTTCATCTCGGCCAATACAGTTGGTTGGTTGGTCCCCCGCCTTCGCGACACAGCGCAACGCTCACAACATGGCGCAAAGCCAAGCGGCGAAGTTTTTTTCGTGCGTCACTGATCGATCGCGGCGATCGCCTAGTCGCTCGTCCGTCTTTTAGTCGGACTTTCAGCGCCTTTGACTACAAGCATAATCAAACACACATACACCCCTGTGTGCATGCAGATATATTAACTTATATACAATACACGCATGTATGTGTGTGTGTGTGTATGTTAATGCTTATGTCGGTATTTGTGCTTGAATGGCGTATCTTAAAATTTGATTTTACTGCTGGCTGAAAACATTTTCGGGTGTGGGCAATAAATTTCTCATTCGTATCGCATTAATTAACAGCATTATCGAAGTTAATGTTAAAAGCGAAGTGGAAGACGAAGCAGAAGAATATTAAAATGTACAAAACAAAGAAATTGAAGCTTATATTCAACACACTGCTCGTGTGTATGCATACTAGACATACATACATACATACGTATTAACATTTAGTATATGCCTAAACACAAAAACAAAATTAATACCGAAATATTGTAGCCCAGGATACAAGAACAACAATAGCGTTATTGGAAATGAAATATAGCGAATTGAAAAATATCCAACAGGTGAGGCGCATGCGAGAGAAAGAGTGAAGGACATACAAATATAAAATATAAAGATAAAAAGTATTTAGAATGTTTGTGCTAATAAAATTCGTCAACGGAATTTTTGAATGGATTTGCATAAACAAAGGAAAATTTATAAATAAAATGTATTATTTTTTAAGTGTTTGGGATAATCTACAAGGTCAGAGCAGATATATTATGTATAAATATATACGTATATATATTTTTTTTTTTAGAAATACGGAATAAAATATTTCTTTAATAGTATTTTTTAAATTAGTTTTTAATCTTTTTCGGATATTTTTGTTTAAACTTTCTTACGTTATGTTAAATTCATTTTCAAGAGAGGACTTCCACATATGGTCTAGATTACCAAATATCTTTTATAATACATGAAACACAAGTTGCGATGACGAGTGTAGGTATTAGTAGAATTAACTTAGAACAGCATTGAATTTATAAATAATTTTGGAGAATGAATTCAAACATTTTGCTTTCTTATTTCTTCAGCAAACACGAATGCATCTGGAATTTCTGCGTAGAATTGAGTTAGATTAGAGTACCGGCACGCATACTAGAATTGCTAAAGCTGCAGCATACACATGATTTGTTGGTAGGGCTATACTTAAACGCTCTCTTTTAACTCTTTAGTTAGACCTTAAATGTCCTCAGTTATTTTAAGCTCAAAGCTCTTAAACACATATACGAATAGTAGATCTTTTTTATGTTGTTTGCTCTCGTATTATCCTGGCCAATCTTCGTTAACCCACGTTAAGAGTAAAATCTGAAGAACTTCTTTTATATTTCCCTTCGTGAAGATCAACATTATATCACAACGCAGGGATTATCTCTATATAAACATGTTTTCACTCTGGTTTTTCGACTCACAGAGCCAGTGTGCAGTTATTATTGAAATGAAATGGGGTTTCCTGCAGGACTTAAAGCAACAATTAGATTCAGATATAACTTACAGCACAATAGAATTTTTTCGTACATACATATGTATGTATATGTTATAGGTGAAAGCTCCGTTAACGTTAATATTGCCGAGAAAGGTCAATATTAACATTGTCTATTGATAGTAGAGATGAATTTTTCGTAAAGAAATATTTTAGTTGTGTATGTAAGAACTTAAATCCCAGAACTAAAGTCAACAAAAATACTTTGCTAGATACTGCTTTTTTTAACTTTTTCATTATGTTTCCATATCATATCGCCTTATGCTCTCAAATTTTAGATTAACATAACATCATATTTCCTAAGCTTACAGCTGAAGGAAACCCCATATAATAGAAACCGCTCTTATTGAAAGAAAATTTTAGTTTTAGCAAAATTAGGGTTTCTTCGTTTTTTGTGAAAAAATTTACACTACTGAGTGACATGAAGAAACAAAATTATTATTTTCAAAAACCTGTTATTTCGCTTATTACTTGACAAATATATCTAAGAAGTTCATAGACTCCGAGAAGAGTGTTTCGAAAAAACGGGAATGGGGGTGGTATTGTATTATATGGGTTTCCTCAGGTAAAATACAGCCATTTTTCAAAAAAAAAAATTTTTTTCATATAAAAAATGAAATATTTTATTAGAATTTTTTAGTGTTCCAAACATGCAATATTAATATTTAAAAAAAAAAAAATTAAAACTCGGCTACTGCGACGCCATTTCCGACGACCCCCGGAAAAAGACGCGCCCTAGTTGGCAGGATAACTCCCTACAGGATCATCTAAAGGGGAAAAAATACATGTTACTATAACTTAGAACTTGAATGAAGGAAAAATACTGAAAATTGGATTTTTGGCAGACATTTTTACAAAAAATTAAAATTTCAGTGAAAATTTCGCAACATTTCTTTCCGAGTAGTTGTAATCGAAAAAAATTCTTCATTCAAGCCTTTAAGAATTGTATCTCAAAGAACTGTGTAAAAAGTCATAAAAATCGGTTGAGTAGTTCTTAAGAAATCTTGACAACCAACTTCAAAAACAGAGTTTCGAAAAAAACGCGTTTAAGACGGCGCACTTAGCACAGGATAACTTGAAAAGTTAGGACAATATTTTAGAGGTGTTGTAGGATTTAATAACATAATCAAATATTCGATTTTTTCCAATTCTTAGACAAAAAAAACGAAATTATTTCAAAGTATTTTTCCTTCGCTTATTATGTTCGTGCAAAAATTTCAAGGTCCAAGCAGAAAAAGCATTAAAAGCATAGGATCGATTTCAACAAGTTACATATAAGCTCATAACTCCGAAACTATAAGCCAGAGGAACTTTAACTTATTACAGAGTATTCCAAAAAATTCACCTTCTTGTATCTCTTTGAGTTTTTAAAATAATAAAAATATACTTGAAGATTTACTAAGTTCATACAATACATTTTACTGGAAAGTTTCAATTTTCGGCTTTATTTTTCAAAAGCATTATTAATCCTAAAATTAAAAAATGCGTAAATTTTGTAGCAGCTTTGAAAGCATAGTGATATAAATTACGTAATAAAGAAAAACAGAAATATTTCACTTAATGAAAGGAAGCATTTTCCAAATAGCCGTTACATTTTTTTTCCATTCATCAACTACTGCCATTAAAAGGACATGCAGGACCTTATTAAATATACAAAGGTTTCTTATGATTGAATTAAGAACTTCTGTCTCAGCGCAAACGCACTGAAAATCACACTATTGCGCGCTAAGCACATTTATAAATATGTGCTTCATTTATCCATGTGTAAATAAAAGTAGCATAAGCATTGTGAGATCGTCATCAATTTTCTTAGAATGACAAGGCGTAAAGAGTTTCCGAATGGACCGCGGCGAGTTGAAGTCGATGCGCGTTGAGCAGGACAACACACCGAATCCGCGTAGCATTAGCGCCAAGTTGCAAGCTGCAAGGTATGCGCTAAGCCACAGCCAGCCACAACGGTAAGCATTCGTCACAGTTGAACCGCTCATTTGCATAATGCTTTCAACGTCTTTCGGGCGTTTCGCATTGCGGTCGAGTGCAGCAATGCGCGCAGTGTCCTTTTTGAACGCGCTTCACCAGCGCAACGACGAAAGCGGACCAAGCGAGCGGCCAACACATCTTACCTTTTTGATATCCTGCAGCACTTTGCTTTCGAATCGCCACGGCCACGACCGGCGTGTTCGTTCTCATTATTTTCTTGTGCGCAACTAACGCACCGCTGGCTTTTGTGTAGCTGCGCGATGTCATTGTACGATATCTTGGACACCACCTTTTCCTTGCTGCGCCTGTTGGCCGCTCACGTCGCGTCTTCTGCTACAACGCTCTGTCCGATTATAACTTACACACACACTCACACATATTTACTTTAGGTAGCCCCTGCAGCAATGCGCGTAGCCGGGTTGAATGGACGACGGACGAGCGCATTATTATGCAAAGCGCATGCACAGCGGCCGCGAGGGCCATTTGTTGTGATTGTATTCCCTCGATCGGTCGGTTGGTCGGTCGATCGGTAGGTTGAATGATGCGCGCCAGCAACCCTTTGCTTCACGGACTATCAGTGCGCTGCTTACCTTTGCCGCTATTGTTGTTGTTTTGCTTCTCACATAGCCGCTAATGTAGATAGACAACGAACACGCAAGTGGGAAAATTACACAAAAGATGAAAAAGAAGCTGAACTCCTCGCAAGAAGTGGCATTGAAGAAGCTGCGAACGGACAATGCCAAAGCAAAAGGGACACCGCTGCGCCGCTGGACGCGCGAGCAACCCTTGGAAGTGTGTGTTTTTTCGTTTTGCTCTTCGCTTAAATTTAATATTACTGTCTGTGCAATTATTACAGAGTTGTTGTTGTTGTTGTTGTTGTTGTTTTTCGTTATTATTATTATTATTGTTATTGCTGCTATCGCTATTATTGTTATCTTCTGACAGTGCGAGCCATTTGTGTCCTATAAATTTAAGACAACAGCTTTTCGGCCGCGCGGATGGCAGCAGCAACACACAAAGAACTTTGAGCATGAGATTGCCGTACACACACACATATATATGTATATGCAAACATATTCCATTTAATTCATTGCAAGTGTTTACTTTCCTTCGCGCACACATACCTAGCTGCCTTTGATTTTTTTGTTTCCTATCTATGTATGCATATATGTATATATATACATATATATATGTATGTACGCTCATATATGTCTACTTATGCATGTTTGTATGCGTGTTTATTCTTGTGCGGCTCAGTGTAGTTCTTTGTCAGCTTGAAATAATTAAATGAAACTGAAAGCCTCCTGTGGCCGTTACAAACACTGAATTAAACAACAGCAACATGCAGCAAGTCCTCTGTGGTGCTTCCTTGCATATTATATGCAACACCTTACCTCCATCGCTTTGTTGTTAATATGTAGTAACTTGCAGCATTAATTTGTAAAAACAAAGTTTGTGATTCGGAGAGATTTCCACAGTAAGTTGCTACAAAGCTTGTATGGAACTGCTGAATAATTAAACTTGTTAACTTGTTGCATATAAAAGTTATCTAAAATATAACTGGAATATGGAATATGAAGAATAGAATCACACACTTTAGGGAATAAATATTAGCAATTTGCAAAAACTATGCATAGCAAAGAAAAAATTTGTTTCCAAACAACGCAGATTGTATTTTAGGCCCTTGCACTCAAGTTGTAATGTAATCAAGCTAAGTTCTTAACAATATCTTTATTTAATATAATAAAAAAAATTTTAATTTTGAATTTTATTCTGTTTTATATAAGGTTATGCTGGCTAGCTTTAATGGTATAAATACACATACAAGTCCATGAAATGCCAGGTGGAGGTTCGGTTTAATCCAATTTTGATACTTTATTTAAGTCCTTGATAGAGGCATGGGAGGTGATTCTCTCTAATGCCTCCTTTCATGCACTTCCTATATATGTCATCAATAATAATGCTCATACATACGTCTCGCATGTTCTGCACTCCATTTTCATGCTATTAATTTATTTCAACATGAAAAAAATAGCAAAATCAATGATTTTCGGAGGTCACCCTTAATACAAATTTTAGGTGTATTTTGAAAGATCTGGTATATAGTATAGCTAATATAGTATGTATTTTTGTTTAGCCTCTGTCCAGCTTTTCTCGATATTTCATTCTTTTAAAATACTACAGCTCTTCGCTGACCTCAAAAATTATTTTACAGTTGACCCGACACTTTACAAACCTCATGTAAACTTAATTTCATAAAATAAGAAAATTGAACGAAAAAGTAACATTATTTTCATCAAAAATTTTTTAAAACTGTAACCAAAATTTTTTAAACAATTTCTCAGAAATTTCAATCAAAATAATTATAATCCAATAAATCATATTATTTGCTCTTATGATGAGTTTCGAAGATTCCATATTTTGAATTAAAACATTTTTTAGAATTATTTGTCTGGAAATTTTATTGCAAGTAAAAGTCACAAGTGATGTAAATTAATTGATAAAAAATTTCGAATCATCGAAGATCCCAAAATATTCTGTTTATTATGTCAAAGTAATTTATTTTATTTGTCCGAGTAATTTATTAAAAAAAATTGCAAATAAAGGGCTGATTTAAATAAAATTGGTACTTAGTAATCAAGTATATCTGAACTTCCCATCAGACGAAAACTTACTAGCCTGATTTAACTTATTTATCAAGCTTTATGACTAGACAAACACTCCTCAATATACTGGACAGCCTTAAAATGCCCAAATCCCCCATTAAACAGAGAGTTCAAATGCAATTCATTTCAAGTCTAAAAAATGTGTTACAGTTCACGATAATATACCCAACAACAATTACGATGATTTTAAATAATTTTTGTATGCTGACACCGACCAAAGACTTAAGCGGCGAACTCGCTGTGCGTTTCAACTACGATTCAAATAAATAATTAAAAATAAACAAATGCAAATGCAGCAAATGGATGGACACAAACCTAAAACAGCAACAACAAACATAAGAAGAATATATGCATTTAACTGAGAAAGAAATCAACGCAGCACTGCTCCCAATATACAACAATAAAAAAAAAAAACGACTGCCACAATTTAGCTGAAGCATGGGTACCCGCTACCTGCCGCTTCGAGGCACTTTTCAGGCATAAATGTAAATTAGCGTCAATTAAGCCGACAACATACGTTGTTGATAGCGCAAAGCGGTGGCGGTGTTGGTGGCCGCCATTTTTTTTGCCCTCTAACAAACGCTTGTGAAAGAAGCGTTCGAAGTCGCAGGGGGAGCGATGAGCCGTATACCATATGCGCCATAGCAGCGCGGGTTGGTGCACACAGGGAGGCGGGAGAAGAGCAGCAGCCACACTGCAATATACCAATCTCCATGGCTGGTGCAGCCGGTTGCCTGGCTGACCCCAAACATGGTGATCGTCGTCAATGATAAGCGCACAGCAGCAATATGCAACAGCAACAACAAATGCACGCAACAGCAATGCAGCAGAAATATAACAAATATGCCAGCGTACAGGGTAGCGTGTGTGTATTGCGGCAACCTGCTGCGGCCGCGAAATGCACACAGCTATGCGGACAGACAGCTCCCCTCTGCTTAAGTGCATTTTAATGGGGCAGCCCTGACTGATGGCCGGACCGCTGCTGCCTGCGACGCCGTGATTTTATGGATGGCGTTGCGTCGCTGTGCCACCGTCCATAAATTGAATTTATTGCGTTGCTCGGCACTCACGCATGCATGTACGCATTGCGCTCGTTCGCGCGCTTCTATGCGAGTGTGTGTGTGTGAGTGCGCGCGTTTTGTTGACTTGTTGTCAACTTGCCGCTGAAAAATATTCGCATGGTGCATTGCTCTTGAAATGCCATCGCGCTCACCATGTTGCGCGCACTGCTCCTTTTTGGCGTGCTCTGCTTTTGTTGTTGCTGCACTTATTTTTCACATCTCCCACTGGCTTCTGCGCATGCGCTGCTATGCAAAATCCATTAGTTCAGCTGCCGTTGCCGCAAAGTTAAATTTTTATTAATTGAATTGATCGTTGATCGGCGGCGTTGGAAGTATCAACAACAACAGAAACAGCAACAGAAACAACACTAACAATAATTGTGGAGCACAGCAGCTGCAGCAATCATTTAAAATATTGGCGCATTTGGCGTCGCCGTAATTACTATTGACTACCACCTTCACAGAGAACTGGYGCACACACTCATACATACCTGTACTTTGTTGCAACAAGCAATTAAATACAAAAGTTGCACAGTAGCTGTGCGACAACCCACGTTCAAGCGCTTATACTCTCTTGTAGCTCTGCATGCTTTTATGCCTTGGTATGGCTCCGCCGACGCTGGCTGGCAGCGAGACTAATTGTCGGAGCGACCAATCAATTAATCGATTGGATACCACAAATTAAAGATATACACATTTTAGAGCCGCCACTTTCAGGCGAATTTTATAACATACCGGCGTCAATAAAAAATTTATATTTCAATTGAAAATTGTTTAAATTGTTTTGTCAAAAACGCCATTAGACCGTTGTCCAGCTGAGCTTTGCCTAGCTTGATAAATATTCGATAAATATAACTAGGTAACAAGAAAAGTAAATTTTGCCAGATAAGAATGCTTTAGATTATATATGCAAATATTGCAGGTAAAATATTTTAACTATTCTCATGTGATTACAAGAAACCTAAAATTAATAAAATATTGTTAAAAGCTTTTTATGCGCTCATATGAAAAATAACAAGTTGAACTTCGATATAAGGAGCTTTAATGTTGTTTCCTTGAAAGCTAAAGCCGATACTCATTTAAAAAAGCTTCGAATGAGAGGCTTCTTCGAAGAGGCTTTGAATGAGCCTTTCCAAAAGTGATGATACAAACAAGCTTTTCGTGAACTTTCCACTTGAAAGCTTTTGTGAGTCATGCTTCGCTCGAAGAAGATTAAATTCCGCATTTCTAAAAGCTAAGAAACAAATATGCTTTAGATGAGCTTTTAAGGGCTAAGACTAGTGCGGATATGTCTTAATAATTGTGAAACAAACAAGCTTTTTAAGAGCTTTTACGGGTCAAGCTTCACACGGAGAAGACTAAAATCTGCGTTTCTAAAAACTATGATACAAAACTTTACACTAGAAAGCTTTTAAGGGCTAAGATTTGTTCAAAGTCTTAAAATTATAAGACAAGCAACGTTTTTATGAGCTTCTCACTTGAAATCTTTTACAAGTCAAGCTCTGCTTGAAGAATATGAAATCCTGCATTTAAAAATTAAAAGACAGACATGTTTCATAAGAGTTTTTCGGTAGAAAGCTTTTAAGGGCTAAGATTCATTCGAAGAAATCTTAATTGAATGAGAGCTTCTAAAAATTATGAGACAAAGAAGCTTTTTATGAGCTTTTCACTTAAGAGATAAGATTCGTTTGAAAAAGTCTTAATTGAGTTCTTGAAAACATTATACTCTTTATTATGAGCTTTTCAAGCATTGTTATAATAGGTATTTTTATACCTGTTTGAAATCATATGCTTTGTAAGTCCACCTCCGATGGGCTTTGAGATTGAAGAAAAATCTCCAAATATTATAAATGACGAAACTGCTATGCGCTCAAAAATATGTTAAACACTTGAAACAACCCGAGATGCCAATATATTTTCATCGATTTAATAACCAATAGAGATTGTCAAATTTATTTGCATATTTGTTGCTGCCTCGTTTCATAACTTCATACCGTTGCAATTACAATTATTAATGTTGTCTTACACCATGATTCGCCATTCATTAATATCACCGTTGCTTGCCAGCAAACGCCACATTTTCACAAAAGTATTTGCTTGCCAGGCAAATGAACGATAAGCTAACAGCGGGCGTTCGCAACGGTTGTGGCATGCCACAGCTATATATAATATTTAAAACTGCTTACAGCGAGTTGCTGCAACGCTGTGTGGGTGGCACTGTCGGCAAATTTATGGCAGCCAGCTGAGTGCCGTTGGCGGTGAAAAATAAACACCAACATCACGCTTATAGATATACACAGTTGCATGCAACAGCCGAGACAAACAACGCGCGAAACGAACAAGTATAAGCACACAAAATAAAGTGTCACTCAATCAACTTGCCACACATAACCGACATTGATTGTTACCGTTCACAGTTATGGCTCATATGCAAGTCCGCTGTTGCAATGTGCAGTAGCTTGGTCACACACACACATACACACATATAATACATGTATGCTGCAAGAATTTATGATATATAATATTTGCTAAGCTTGCAACCCACTTGTTTGCAAACATGTGTTGCTGCCACATGTTGCGCTGTCTGTTAATTTTCACTTGCCACCATACGGCATGGCAAACAATAAACTCTGCAAGTTAGTGTAAAATTAATAGTTATTATTATTATCGGGATGCAAACTTCAGCTACCGTTATTAGCGCTTCATGTCCAAGTTGTCTAACAGTGTGCTGCTATTTGAAATCTTAGCAAATATTTGCATTAATTGCAGCTTTGAATAATTACTTTCAAGATTGCGTTGAAGATTTTTTTGTTTTGTTTTTGTAAGAGGCCAAAATAACTGTAGTTGTTTAAAATGCTCCCGTTCGCATTCATGAAAAAATTATAAAAATCTGGAGGTCATTTAGAAAGATGTTTGCGCTTCTACGTTATTTATTAAATGGACTTAGTTGACTGTTTTAGTTTTCTGATTGGAAGGCGAAGAAATCCCGAATCTCTACTACCAATGAAGATGAAAATATAGAAGAAATCGGGTTTTCTGGCGAAATATCAATAAATTATATTGATATTTAATAATATTTTTCTACAAAGAAATATTTCATACTTGTACGTATCCTTTCGATACACGTTGTTACTATATATGCCTACAGCCGGCTTTGTGTGTCAGCTATTCCAAAATGTTTAAGATACATTTATTCTAATATTATACATATCTATTTATCTATCACAGTAAGTTTTTGAAGAAAAAATATTAAACATTTTACGAGTTACATGCGATTTCTGACGGCGCCAAAAAAGGATTCATGCTTTCTCTGTGAATGTATTGAAAAAAAAAAAACTTTCTAGAAGATATTGTCAATGACTTAAGATCAAAAATAAATCAGCAATTGAGAAAAAATTAAATTTAAAAAAGTTTAGTTTTACCTAAAGTTTTGGTCGTTTTCAGTTTAGTTTTCAGTTCAGTATGGAAAGCTATAAAGAAAATATGAGAAAAGAAAATATAGAATATATTCGATAGTGATCGATGCATTTGCCTATCTTCGTGGTTTCTGCCGGATAGCCGGGCTTCACAGGAACTTGGCCTGTGCGAAGGTAACATCGATTCATGCGCTCTCCCAAGATCCTTTCGGTCCAAGATCGAACATAAGCGATTCACTGGGCTTTTTGCTCTCAGCAAGACTTGCGTCTCTCTAGTTTTTGGGGGTCCTAACAGGCCATTTCAGTAGCGGCGTACATACTGTAAGATTAATGATATTACTCGACACCAGCTGTAGAAGCTGTTTGAAAGAATACGAGGCGTAATCACTTCAACACTTCCTTATTGATTGTCGATAGATGACTAGATCAAAGCTAAAACGCTTGTGAGCTCAAACTTTCAATTGTCCCACGGAACTGTTGGGAATAAAAAATAAACGCCTGAGCAAACTTTTACTCGTTACTTGCTTTACTAACTTATAAGTTCGAATTGCAGGAATTATATTTGTATGGCTTCACAAAAGACTCCATATAGTAGTGCAAGAACGACCATTGGATAAGCCAATGATCTTAGATAAAAACTTCAACAAATTTGAAAAACCCTACTTCGAGAAAAAAACATACAAAAATAAAATGATGGAGCGGATTGAACTAAGCGTCTTTTCTTTTTTTTGCAAAGAAATATATATTAGCTTCCAAGCTCGTCAATACTCATCAAGCGAAGTTAAGCAAAACTTTTAACAAAAGAGGAATTTTCCTTTAGTAACTAAAACTGCTTGCCTAATCAGCAAAGGCGATCACCACCATCAACACTTCATGAAATTCCAAATCATTAACCATACAAGTGCAAGCAAACCGTTACTCATTCGTTATATTTTCAAGGTTGGGCATTCATCTTTCCAATTGCGCGCTTACTGACTACACAAGGAGCATCTAAAATGGTGAATGCTGATTAAACAATTTTTCTTTGAGCTTCAATTTCATCAATCAGCATTTTAGCCACACTTACGCTTGTATTTGTAGCATTTTAAGCATATACGCGCCACAGCTTTTGTCCATTACCGGCAGCAACAATTAATTATGGCTAAAACGATGTCTGAGTCATGGCGTAAAAAAGTTGAAAAGAAAACAAGAAAAAGAATAAAAATTGTTTCATAGCATAATATTAAGTTGAATTGAATAAGAACACAGCGGTGACACATACCGCATAATAAATGCCCCGGGGCTACGCGCGAAGCGAATGACGTCAATGTGTTACAAGCTGCCATACCTTTGCAACTACATAAGACTACGCGCAAATAAATGAACTTTTAAGCTTTCAATATCAACAAATCTCAGCGCAATGACACATGCGAATGGTAGTGTGCTGGCACAAAGTGTGAACGGCTACTGGCGCGAGTGTCCTTCGTTGTCACGCATGTCCTTGGAGAGGATGAGTAGGCTTAAAAATTTAAATGTATCGAGGTGCGGATAAAAGTAGCCAACTGAAATTGATGAAAAGATAAATGTATGAGAAAAGTTATGGAAAATAAGTACGTATGTATTTTTAAAAGCTTAAAAATATAGACAGCAGATTTTGAGTAGAGTGGATTATTATTGAAACAAAAATAATAATAATAAATAATGAAAAGGAATAACATGGAATTTGAGGCAAATGCAGCAGGAATGAAAGAAACAATAATTTATAGGCGATCTGTGATCGAGAAGTGAAAGTACAGGAGATATGTTGAGTCTTTGAGGCTAAAAAACGGTTTATCCCGTCTTTCGGAACAACTACAAATGATATGGAAAAAAGTAAAAGGACAAAATTGTAGAGAATGAAAAGATCTACAACTTTCTTGATAACATATTCTCCACTTAACCTCAAAAAGTTATGTGAAAAATTGAAATAACGCAGTTTTTGTATTATATTTATTATTAATTTTTTATTTTCACGATATTTGATCACAACTAATATTTTTTTGTGTCAAAAAAACTGTACTTTTTTCATTTCAAGTATTTATTTTTCAACTTCTTTTGACTTAATATCGGAGCACTGTTCTAATGGAATTGTAAAGCAAAAAAATAGAAAACTTCAAATACATATTTTTAAATATAATTTACCTGTATATTTACAACTTCTACCACAATAAAAAAAATAAAGCTTAATCCACAAATATTAAAATATTACTTCGTGTTTTTTTGGTTTAGAATGCTTTGTTCTACCAAAACAAAAACACAAACATCAATACTAAGAGCAGCCACAACAAGCTTAAGCATCATTAAAATTTTGCTTAAATGATGAAACCACTCAAGCGGTCATTTTTAATCCGCAATTATGTCTACTTAAGCTGCCCTTTCCTTTGCCCCCACTGGCTTACCGACCTCCAATACAAAAAACAGCAACAAATGTCAGCATAAAGCGACGGCTAAGAACAAATTGCATTTAGCAAAAGCTTTAGTATGCCCTTACATACATACAAATATATTAAAAACAACAACAACAAACGTATATAAAAATATACTAAACACAACGAACACACATACAACCATATATGCTAAACATAACAACAACAGACAAATAAACACAAAACTCCTAAAAAATAAACACAGGCAACAACTATATTAACTTCTGGAGCAACAACAATAGTAATAGTGGCGGCACATAAACAGTAGCAAAACATGTGCAGTTGAAGTGACAGCATCATCATTAGCGCAAGCATAGCAAAACAAAACAAAGCAAAGTGGGGAAAAAAGCAAAATTAAAGCTAAACACAGCAAAAACATGTTGAAAGCAATTAACATGAAAATATCAACAATTATGGCAAGCGCAGCGAAGTAAAAACACAAACAAACACGACTTACCGCCCAACACAAGTCTGCACAAAAAGCGCTTAAGAAGCTAAATAAATATAAATTAAATAAATAAATTATATATTGTGGAGAAAATGTTGCAGGTAGAAACTTAAACAAAAAAGAATACTTAAACAAATAACTAAAATTAAAAATATGTGACTCTTAGAGATTCGGAGTAGTACAGTCGTTGGAGCAAAAGAGCTACTTGAGATTTGTTCTATGATATCTGGGTTCAGAGCAAATATTTGCTGTTAGTTGTTTTCACAATTTCTTGCCATTCTGGGTTGAATATGTTACTTATTGTTATGAATTTTGTACAAAGGAACTCCTTGAGGGGCAGCCTCTTTTTTGGCATACTTTATTGGCTTCTATGCCATTTTGATGAATAAGTTATCTTATAGTCTGAAGTTTATAACAAAATACTTTTCTTCAAAATATATTTTTTTTTTATTCAAAATTCCAAATAATTTCTTAATTTACCACTTGTTGTGTAAAAACTAAATTAAAACTTCTGAAACAAGTTTTGTACATCGAAATATTGCTGTAGGCTTCGTTAAGAGTGCCTTAAGAAGTTATATGGGTTTCCTCGGTTAAAAAAACAGCATTTTTTTAACAATTATTTTCCATATAAAATATTAAATATTTTTTAGAGCTTTTTGTTGTTACAAACACTATTAAAAGAATGTTTAAAATTACAAAAAAAGTTTAATTCGGTCATTGCAACGCCATTTGCGGCCCACTTTGCCCAGCCTCGAGCACACACGTTCTCAAGGTTGTATCTCCGAAATTATTACTCCGATCAACTTGAAACTTTTCGGATAAAATGAAAAATCGATTTTTTGAAACTCGTAAGCCCATGTAACCACTAAATATATATACTGGTGCTTTTAGAGTTCAATAACTTTTAACAATTTAATATACGGTCAAATATCTATATGTCTATATACAAATATTATTAGTAGAAGACCGTACAGATGCCTATTTGCTCAACTAAACCCGCTTTATGCCGAACTTAAAAAATGACAACATGGCATTATCCCCCAGATTCTTTATAGCGTATTTTATGTCACCACAAAACAACAATAATACAAATATATAATGCTTATTCTAAAGATTTATATTTATATTTGCAATCTTCCATTTCTTTGACTGAAGCAAGTATACTGTGATCAAATTCAAATGTGAATCTTGTCCACTTCACTTCCTCCCGCTACAATACATTTATGCTAACGAGTTTTCTAGTCATCATAGCACTTGAAACAATCCTCCCTCGTGATAGCCATCAGAGTCTTCTTCGATTCAGCTTTTATATCCTCAATTGAGTCAAAACGTATACTGGAAGTGGTTATGTGAATTTGCTGAATGGCCAGAAGTCATACAAAGGTAAATCAGGCGAATGCGGTGGTTCCAGCACAAAATTGATTGAAACTGTGGCGAAATGATCACGAATAACCAATGCGGTATGAGATGGTGCATTATCACACATCTTTGTTCACCAAATTCAAACGTAGTAGAAATCGAAGAATTTACTTTTAGAGCATATGCATATTTTGACGTTAAATTTAGCATAGATATCACTAATAATACTACCAACTTACAGAAAAATAAAATTATAGATTCGGAAAACACGCGAAGTATAAATTAAAAATTCACCTTTCAATTTGATCACAGTATTACTTTATATATACATAGAAACCGATCGATTCTAAAGTTTTAAGAATTTACTTAATTTGATATTTATGTACATATCAGCGTATTCTGCAAAATATAGTCCACTCTATCTCTTCATATTTTATTTCATTTTTGTTTTTATCAACAAATTCCTTGAGACAGCACTTTGGCTTTCTCTTACCCACTTCCACTATTTTCGTGGCAAATATTTTCCTTCGCTTATGATGCTTATACAAATATAATTATGTTAATACACATGTATCTTCACTTGAGGCATTGAGACTTTCTGCTACTTATGTCTTCTACACTTGCGCATAACAATTGAGCTGCTTCCGTGATTGAACAGTCAACGGTTGTGGCATGTTTGCGCAAATACAACAAATCACAAGACAACTCGGCGCAGCACACTCCGTCCATTAGCGGCAACACTCGAATTGATTAGTACATATTAACACAAACTAAGAAGACACTCACAAACTCACACGCACACATACAAATGCCCTGACGCAAATTGACATATACAATTTCAAAACAAATATTCACATCCAAAAAGTGTTGTTTGTGTTTTTGTTTTGCCGCTTTTGACAGTTCCGCGCTTTGACTTGACGCTTGCTGCCGCGCGGCGTTTGAAAGTTTATTTGCCTTTGTTATTGCTATGGCCGCTTACAACTTTTTGTGTGCGCGCCTCCAGCGGTCTTTACAGCAATTACTAATTACAATTTTCTCAGCGCTCAGCTTCGTGTATGCTCGTGCAGCATCGTGCGTTCATGCGTGCTGCGCGCCTAATTATAGGCTAGCAAACACTGAGTAGTTGCCGCTGCCGCTGTTTGGTGCAGGAAAGTTTCGGGGATTGAAAGGCATTTTATTGGCTTTTGTGTGCGCTAAGTGCGAGTCGAGCTTTGCGCGACGACCCCGTGATTATTTGTGCCAGCACGCCAGCGCGCCTGTGTGTGTGCGCGCGCATTATGCGAATTGAAAGTGTTAAGGAATTATGCAAGCTTTTTTTGCCGCGTCAAGGAAATGTAAAGTTACTGTGCTTTGTTGCAATAATACGAAAATTACATGATCGCCAGCTCTGTGCTTTTTTCGGCATTTACGGTAATCCTTGTCAGCTATTTGGCTATTTGCAACATGTGTTCACACCGGCCGTCTTGTGGCGCATCACGCGGTGCTTTGTTGCTTCTATTTGTTTGGTTTGTTTTTTTTTTTTTTTTTTTTGAATTTCGGCAACAAAGTTGGTGAGAAAATTGCCTGCGTTTTGTTGTTTCACCGCAAGTGCCAGCCTACTGGAGTGGTCCACCATAACACCTTAACTACCCTCTTTAGTTAATGCCATGACTTACGTGACAACTAATCGTCATATAAACTTACGTAGTTGTGTATTTGACTACGTGTTTGCCTTGCAGTCTCTTTTGTAATTCAATCTGCAGCGCTGCCTGCGCTCGCTCATTCACAGATTCATTCATTCATTCGTTTCTGCGTTCACTTCCTCCATTCACTCATTTGGTAAATTATTTAGCCAAAAAGTCAAACAAATAGCGCGCTACCCACTTTTCTACCAAATCGACCCCCTCTCTCCACAATGCGATTTTGATCTGGTGAGCTTGGAGTGCAGTGATACATTTATTTAGCATTGAAATAAATTCGCTTGTCAACATCTGGGCTTGAGTGAATACGCTGGCGCGCTGAGTGTCATTACACCCGCACATTCTTGACAGCGTTCTCTTGGACCGCACTGTATGTTAAAGTAACACATTTACTGGTTACTCCTTAGCAAACTATTACAACAGCAAGATGATGACCACAGTGAACTCTTGGAATATGATATTTTGCATCTTTGGACATTTTCTTCAATAGTGAAATTTTTTTCCAAAAAGGCTACTTTCTCGCTACCTGGTGCCATTTTAGATGCCGCTTGCACCTATTGAGTCTAATTTTCTTCAAGCGCGTTGTCAGAATATGACCGCTCTGGTCAACCTATCGTCGAAAAAGCCGATGAAATTATGGAAAAGAATATCGTCATCAAACGAGTTTGAACCATTTAAAAAAGGCTGGCTACAAAAAGAAGCTCAACGAATTGGATGTGGAAAATTTAATAAACCGAATTAACATCTCCAATTCTTTGCAAAAACGAAATGAAATGGAATTATTTCTGAAACAAATAACAGGAACAGGTCATGGCCAAGCGTGGTGAAGCTCAACAAATGCTGCTGCTCCGCCCTGGTAGAACGACTGATTCTACATTGTGCTATCAATAACTGATGAGATTGAAACAAGCAATGGAAAAAACGTCCAGAACTGATCAACAGAAAGGGGTTCGTCTTCCATCAAGATAACGCTAGACCACACACATCTTTGATGACTCGGAAAAAACTGGTAGAGCTTGGCTCGGAAGTTTTGATGCATCCACCATATAGCCCTGGCCTTGCACCATCGGACTACTTAACTAACATCCAATGCCTTCACTCTTCTGTCCAAAATTTATTACTTCTAAATTTTCCAATTATACTATACTGTGCGCAGTGGCTACAACAACAATGCGCTGTGACCCACGCAACGCCCACAAATTGGCGGCGATTAACTGAGCGCAGAAAGGTAGAACTGTGAAAAAAGCATGAAAAAAGAGCAAATAACCAAAAAGCAAAAACAAAATATGCTGCGCAATAAAATCTGCAAACAGCAACAATAAAAAAGCGAGGCAAATTGTGGAAAATTATGCAAAACCACTTAACAGTTAACTATTAACAACCACAAAAGGGTTAACAAAATTGAAAGCACAATGAAAACAGCAACAACATATATTTGTAGCAACGCCATTTAAGTGCCACAAAGCGCGGCGCTGGTGTTGCACAGTGATCGCCCGCAAGTCTGCGCCTGCGCCCTTGTCTTCATGCAAGGTTTGTCTTCACCACAATTTATTTGATTGCTTTTGGGCCGCTGTGCGTGTTTATTATTGATTGCTCGCATTGTTGTTGTTATTGCAATTTTAAGCGTTCTTGTTATGCCGTCATATTTCAACTTGTTGTTGTCATTGTTATTGTTGTTCGCCTGTCACTCGATTTGATGTTTTTGTGGGTGCGCTGTCGTGTTCACGTTCGTCGCCTTGCGCATGCGCATGCGCAGTCGCACTTGCATTTCCATTCAAATTCGAGTTTTCATTCTTCAACTCTTTACAACTGTTGGCGCTGCCACACTAGCATGTGTACGTGTGTGTTCGCATTGTTGATTTTACTATGCTCGTTGCCCGCTTTGTTTACATGTTTACGCCTCTAAAGAGTGGAGCGTGGTGCGGTGGTCAGCGCCTTGTTGGCTGGGCGCATGCGCATTCGTTTGTTCGCATTGTGCGCACAAAATCCACCGCCACCAATCAGCCACTCCGTTTGACGACTGCGCGTGGCGTTATGCATGAGTTATTTGTTGCAAACACACACACACAAGCACCTACAATTGTGAGGCTGTGTAGTTACTTCTTAATGTGTGTTAATTTGTTTGCGCTGTACCTATTTAGTTGGCCGCAGCTGCTGGCGCTGCTTGCATGAGCGGGCGCCATCCATCATCGCATTGGCAGCTTTAGGACTTTGTGAATTTGTGCTTAATTTTCTGTTTTGGGGCATATTTTGTTGTGGTTGTGGTTATATGTTTACGAAACTAGTATGCGTGCATATTTTTGCTGCGCTCTGGGTTACGCAAGAATTCTGAAGTTGTGTTTATTACGTTTTGCTCTTTTATATAGAACTTTGCTGACGTAATAATGCCACTTGCCTGCTTTTATGGCAAAAATGCGTGCTGTGTTTGCTTTGAAGTAATATTTCACTTAGAAATAGTTATGGGAACCTCTATTAAAACTTTTATATATAAGTACAAATGTTCAGTATGAAAATCATAGATTTAAAATATTTTTCATGTTTTTTCTTTCCACCTCGATGAAGGCTGTAATTACTGCAGCAATTTACAGTCTCTTTTTAGTAACTTAAGCAATGACGAAAAGCCACTAAAAATTTTTTTAGTTTTTTTTTTTGTTGTAATCTTTGTTTTTCTGGTATACCTAACCTCCTCCCAACTCATATCTCTCCCAAGGAACCAACGGATTAGTACTTGTTCATGAGGAGAGAGAAAGACTGGTCTGATTTATCCAATTGAAACATGATCGCTCTCAAATTTCTACATTTGAAAAAAGGGAGTCATTGAAAAAGTACATGCTGGGAGTCTTTTATGCACTCTGTACACGTCGCACAGTATGGACTAAGGTTATGATGGAATCGGAGCAGATAGCTTCTATAGCATCCATGTCCAATCAGTATTTGGAAGTCTAGGTACCCATTTTGTCTATCTAACCATGAAGGGATATCAAGGATTAGTTTGTGACTCCAACGTCTTTTGGTTTAGGTTGCTATCCTTGCCGCCACTTTGCGATTTGGTTTTCTCTTATTTTTTTACGCCTACAGACAGCTCTTATAGCTGATTCAATCGCTCAAATTCGTTTCCCTAAATGTCAATGGGCGGCATTCTAGCTAGAACTTCAGCAGCGTCGCTTGATATCGTTCGGAAGGCACTTTCTACTCGCATAGCAGTGAGCCTAGGCACAGCGTTTATTTGTTTTGCATATGTTTTTTATATCTATCGACTGTATCGATATTGGTGCTGCGTACAAAATTGCGGAACTCTTTACTTCTGCTATTACAACTCGCCGGCTGGAATGTACGCCGCCCCTATTGGCCATCATTCTTGATCGAACATTTATATTTTATTTGTGTTACCCGAAGTATACGTCAAGTGTTCCTTAAATTTTAATTTGAAATTCAATATTACTCCCAGATACTTCAATTGCGGCTGTGAAATCATGTCGCAGTTCCTTCTGGTGTTCATGAGCAAGACTTCCGTTTTCGGCTCAGCCAACTGTAAACTCATGGTAGCAAACCATTGACGCAGGCCATTTATGCTTTCATTGCATTTGAATCCAGATGTTTAGCCAATGCTTCCACTGTGAGGTTCAAACTCTTTGTGTCTATTCATATTTCCTCGGAGTCAAAGAAAGCTATAACCTAAAAATGTTAGGAGTTTTGTCTATTATTTATTAGAAAATTAAACTGCTTCCAAAATATATCTCTTGGTATATTTTTTGTATATTCCTGTTCTTTAAAAGTACATGCGTATTTTAAATAGTTTGCCCCAACAAGTTTTTTGTCGCGCACCCATTTGCTCTTGCTCACCTACTGTACATCGGGGCTATCAGAGGTCAAGCGTTTAATAAGCAATCAAGCCATTTATCCGACGCTTGCTGTCAAGTAATATTCGCGAAGATGAATCATTGAAAACAAATCACATTCAAAATACTTAAATGACAATGGGTTAACTAGCAAACTAACAAAATAAAAAAATTAAACTCGAAACAAAACAACTTCCTAATCAGCAAACTATTCATAATAAAAAATATATACAATATATTCAGTATTCTGTGACAAAAGTTCAATAATTTCTGAACGTTGCTGGAAAAGAAAATCAAAATAAACCTAGAGAAGACTAAAATTCCAAAAAAATATATATATGTATATATATTTGTATAGAAATATTTATTAATAATAGCTAACAGTAGTGTAATC
>NW_017534564.1:75622-77157 GCF_001853355.1 Bactrocera latifrons | reverse complement strand
TAACAGTAGTGTAATCAAAAAAACAAAAAAAATTTATACGTGCAAAAAAAAAATATTTTAAATTACTAAACACAAACTTGTGCCTAAATTTATGCATTTTACTCTCAAATCATTTCAAATTTTATTTTAAAAATTTCTCCACACTCCACCTGTGGCTGCGTTGCAACACGCTGCCACTAATGTGTAAAAAAATGTTTAGGCTCACCAAGGCGCACGACCCGGAAGAGTTAGTTACTTGCTCTGTCTTTATGACAGCTGCTTCTTTCCTTATCTCCAACTTCATCTGCCTATTTGCCTATTTGCCTCTTTTCTATTCCATAGTTTGTATTCATTTATGAGCCATTAATTTGGATTTAATGCATAAAAGCATAATGTGTTTACGTTTCTTCGTTTTGATTGTTGCGTATTATCGTCATTTTTTTTTTGTTTTTCTGAAATTTGATTTCTATTGCTTTTTTAGTTTCTGTCCATTATGTTTCTTCATCGCAGCTGTAATTTGCATTTATCTTTTATTGACTTGTGTTGTCAACGCCATGCGTTCGGTCCAGCTGCCAAGTTTTGTTGTTGCAGTTTTTATAATATTTTCCATTTTTGCTTTTGTTTTTGTTTTGGCAACCACGTCAATACAACGCTACCATAAATTTCATATGAGGAAGCCGCCTTTGTCGCTTATTATGTATGTATGTATGTATTTGACGCGAGCAGGTGAATCACCTGCCTTTGGGTGTCTAACATCAAACTAGCTTATTGAAGGTTGCACATGTGCATAATTTGAGCTTATATAACGGTGAATATTTGCTAAATTTATAAATCGATGAAGTTTATGCTTAAGCGTTTATATTTGAAACTTATTAGCCTCAAAGATCTCAAAATGTGCATCGAAATCGAAAGTTCTCCCAATGAAAACTGTAAGGAGAACAGCGGAAATATGCAAAAAAAATTCTCAATATTTCACTAATTATAATATTTTTGTTTTTGTTTTATTGCTTTTTTATAGTAATTTCTTTGAAATAAAATTTCCCTCACATGCGCTTACAACAACCATACTGCGTATTTATGCAACACTTTCCTTTCCTTTAATTTTCCTTTCCTTAAACTTATTTGCGGTGTATTGTGTTCATGAAATGTTGTTAGTATTTTAGGCTTATTTCAGTTTAAGAAATAATAGTCTGACTACTTGATGATACGATATTTGCTGTGTATATCTCAATCTCCTCTCATCACTTGATTATCCACCGAGCTGCTGCCGTGGCAGTTATTGTACGTGTGTCCTTCACTCGTTAGCGCTAAATTTCGGTAACATTTATTATGATGCATTTAATAACGGTGTTAAGTGACTGCAAGATGCAAAAATGTATAATACAATATAACTACAGCAACAACAGCAGAAAACAAATATGTTCATATTACCCACAATTTCATCAATGGAAATTAATCGCAACCTTACTGCTTTCAAATACAATAAATAATAATATTTTTTTTTATTCCTGGAGGTTATGTTGTCTTACAAATCTAAATATATTTTTAATTTTTAT
>NW_017534564.1:45510-75567 GCF_001853355.1 Bactrocera latifrons | reverse complement strand
TTTTTTTTTTTGTTTTTGGTAATTAGTCGCTTAAATCGATTTTTGTTTTTTATTTTTTTCTTTTTATTCATCAGCTCGAAATAATCAGTTCGAAATATGCAGAAATGCTCAACGAGTTTTGTTGTTATAATTGTGTGAAAAATATGAAAATCAATATCAGGACCATAGTTTAAAACGTTCATATAAAAAATTTGATATTTACAAGCTAAAAAATATTGTCGACGCGATATGAAAAGTCAGGATTCTCTTTCAAATATAATTTTTTTTACAATATCTTAAATGACATATTTTCGAATTTTATTCCTCAACATTTTTGGAATTTGCAGAGTTCATACGCGTAATGTTTACTTGCTTTTGTTCGGAAAGGAACGCTTTCAGATATGTGTCTGTTGTATTGTTGTTGTTCTGTACAAATTAGTGCCTAGTTTGATATTCGTTGCAAGATGATGATATGTTCAGTAAGGTCAAAGTGAGTTAACTTTTTTTGTGTTTTTTTTTTATGTTCTGCAAGTCTATGTGCTTAGTCTGTATTCAGACGCGCCAACTTCTGTTGCGGCAGCCCCATATTTGTGGAAAAGAAAACTTTTTGATCAGAGAAAATCCAACATAGAAAGATCGGTGAATACACTTTGGCTGCTTGGTAGAGTCAGTTGCTGCAGCAATATTATCAATTCTGCTTTCGGAAAAATGTTTGGTTGTAGTGTCAACTAAATTCAAATGAATCAACATATATTGTTCTTCTTCTTTCTTCATATATTAAAAAATTCAAAGATCATTCTCTCTTTTCAGTATTTTATATTACAAATCTATAACCTTAACGCTTAAAAGCTACCGTAGCTCCATTTAAATGCACTGTAAAAAAACACTAACTATATCAAAAATAAGTTCCTCTAACCGCAATGCTATTTTCGTACTGCTGACAAGACCTAACATTATATTAGATATTCGACTCTTTCCATTCTTATCATTATTGCTCATATTTATGACCGCGCGCATGGGCGTCCTTCAAACGGTTTGTGACCGAAACGGATGTGACTGAATTCAAGACTGTGACTCACTGCACTGACTTGACAAATAAAAATTTTGTTCAAATAAAAGTGCTTGGAAACTGTATTAAATATATTAAAAATGGCGAAGCAAAGCTGAAGTGACGACGACGAGCGCGCACTCGGCTGCGTCGTGATTGAAGTCAGCTCATCGACTGCGCCTCGCAAGAGCACAGGCACAACAACAAAGCGCAGCATTTTAAATCATAAATTAAATGCCAAAGTTTGCACTTGCATTTATAATTCGCAAATCGATTTCGAATAACATTTCACTGAGCGCAGCTTTACTCTGCGGCGCGGTGCGGTGTTCTTCTGGAAAAAATATTCTAATTAAGAATCAAATGATGGCAGGCGATTTAATTTATACGCGAATTAGTCGCACTGCAACAACAATCACAGCGCAAGCGCAGGCAGTTGAAATCGAATTTTATTTAAGACAACAACGATCGTTTGAGTGTCTTCCATAAAGACATAAAAATAAAATAAAAAATTATTAAGAATTTTAATCGCTTTG
Organism: Bactrocera latifrons; assembly: GCF_001853355.1. Taxonomy (NCBI): domain Eukaryota; kingdom Metazoa; phylum Arthropoda; class Insecta; order Diptera; family Tephritidae; genus Bactrocera; species Bactrocera latifrons. The sequence continues at coordinate 74,007 of NW_017534564.1, read as the reverse complement.
GCGCAAAGATATGCAAATCTTGTGAAATGCAAGCGATTGCGAGCGCAGCGCACATTTAAGAAAAAATCTTAAAATTGTAAGCAAAATGAGTACGAAATTGAAGAGTTGCTAAGTGTGCACAGAAAAAAAAAAATATCAAATAAATACGAACAATTTCGAACCATTTATTTTTTAATTAACTTAGTAATTTTTGTTGCTTTTCGAACACTTTTACACCTTTTTTTATAAACCCTTGCGATTCGCAAAACAGAAATTTTATCGCACAAAAACAAAAAAAAATAATAATAAGTAAAATTAATAAGTGACCACAAAAGACATAAATTTAAAGTAACAAAGATGCTTAAAATAAAAAAAACACGCATAAACACCAATAAAAACAGCATCATTGTATTAAAATTAAATTGAAAACGAAATTTGAATGAATTCTGCGTTGTCGCATTTGCGGTGTCAGTGGAGCAGCGCGAACCGGCTTGAGGCTCGGACCATTGCGCGTTTACGGTTTCACTTTTGACCGCAGCCAGTGACAGGTTTTTTCTTGTCTCGGCACAGCAGCGATGCTACAGATCTTCAGAAGTGAGCTTTCGGCTGCTGCTAATGACGTAAGCGACCAAAAAAGAAAAATAATACAAAAGAAAAAGCCGTCAGCATCTTCATTTAGTTATTTTGTCTAAATGAAAAGGAGCGAATCGAACTTTTTCTTTGCTTTGCTAAGCTTAAGCTTAGCGGTGAAGCGCTTGAAGGTCAAGTGGCGCGTAAAAGCACTTGCGGCGATATGATCTTAATGGATGCATAGCAAACTAGGAAATCCATTAAATATGTGGTTGCAATAGGAAAAGGACTGGCATGTGGCGCACAAGTGTTTTTTGTAGGCTTCTTTTTGGTTTTTGGGGCTTAATTCTGTTTATGCATTTATAAACAAGCTGAGTTAAATACATGTTTAAGTTGTAAAATTCGGAAATATATAAAGATATTAAAGACTATTTTAGGCATCAAACAAAAAAAAAAAAAGAAAAACTTCTGGATGGAAGCGGTCTGAGCTGAGTCTCTTCTTCACCTTCTGATGGCAATTCAATACACTAGTCCTTTCGAACGCAGCGGTGCCTCAATTTTTCTTTGCTGATTCCTCAACCAGTATTGCATTGCATACCTTCATAGCTGGGTACTCAGCGTAAATCCTCTTTGCTTCTTAAGTATTACTAATAATTAGTATATTCCTTACGAGCTTGAGACTATCTGCCAAATTAATTATTTATACCTAACAAAAGCTTTAATCTCGTTCAGTCAAAATCTCTATTTTTTCTAAACATCCTATAAATTTATAAAGTGTAGGAAGTGAAAAAAAAGTAAATAAAAAGTGCACTTTCCTGGGAATGCTGGAGTAGGCAATATCAGAATAGGGAAAGCTTTCAATAGCCTTCTTGATAAAAGTAAATAAAAAATGTAATTGCTGGGAAATGTGCATAAATAGAGTGGTGAAAGCTTTCAGAAGCTTTCACTGCATGCGTTTTCATTGGCAGTTTTTTCGGGATAAGCAGAAAAATCGAAAAATTTGCAACTGTTATAAAAATTCTTTACTCATTATTCTCCTTTGAAACAATATAAATATATTTTCCAAATCAAATTTACACTGCATTATTAAGGAACATTTTAACTCCTGTTGGCATTAATACTTGGTATATATAAAGAGTCAAATGAGCACTATTTTTCAAGTAGACTCTTTACTTCTATAAGTAATATAAGAGAGGGCCACCGCTCATTATTTGTAATAGTTTTAAATAAGTTAAAAAAAAAAAATATTTCACAAATTAAAATATGGATTTCGTGCGTATTTTAGAGTGCGCTGTCACAAAGCTAATACACAATACATATAAATATTTGAGATATACATAAATACATTACGTAGGTCTAAAGCTGGCAACATCAGCAACTAATATACCATACACAACAGCTTTCATACATATTAACCTGGGTACAGCTAAAACATATCAAAGCCATGCTGCCGACGCACGTACGTCGGATATTTACATTAACCGTATAATTTTCATAAAATCAACATAAATTGAGAAATTAAAAACGCTTTTGAATTTCATTTAAATTATTTATTTCTTATTTGTTTCTATTTCTACTCAACTGCGCTATGGCTTTTCTGTTGTTGGCAACATTGTCGTCATAGTCATTTAATTTTATGCCCAAATCTTTGGGCCTTTTCTCGGACTTTTGCATAATTTGAAAAATTGTGTTGTGTTTTCTCGCTGACCATTTTAGTAATCAGTTAGTTTAACTGTTGACTTTTGTTGTTGTTTTTTTTATTTTTATTTTTATTTTTATTTTTTTTTTTTTTTGGTTTGCAATGAATTCCCAGCCTCTTGTGTCTGCCCTATTTACATAAATACATACATGCGTACAACCGCATGTTGTTGTTATTGTGTGTTGTTGTAAGCTTGGCGTTAATTATGGTGCGTGCATTATGTTGGTGTGTTTTTTGTTGTCGACTTGTGCTTGTTGTTGTGAAGTTGTGAAAAGACACACGTGTTGTACAAGCTAACGCGTAAATATACACATATACACACACCAAACGCATATTTAAAATGTTTATGTTACAAAGTTTTGATCAAATGTTGCTTTGCTGATTTCGCTTTCATAGTTACAACAATAATTGCTAACTAAACAAATCGCTAATGAAGAAATTGACATTGCTGCTGGTTGTGCTTCTACAAGCTGTAGTGTCTTTGAAGACGAAATTGTTTATCTTATTTATTTATTTTTTGAGCTAAAATTAGCAGCATCATAGTCAACTATGATTTCATTATGCAAAAATATTACTTGAATTTGACTATTTTTGACTTTTCTGGTTTAGTCATCGACAAGGCTTAACAATGAAATGGAGTTTTTTTTTTTCAAATTTTAAATATTTTTTTATACTTTTTTATTTTATAACAAGCAAAATAGTTAACTTCGGCTACATTAAAGCTATAATAGCCGTAAGTTGGGCATTTCTTAAAATTATAAGGGAATGAAAGGTACAAGAACTTTATTTTGATCGGACAGTTTGTATGGCGACTATCATATATGCTATAGTTACCCAATCTGAGCATTTTCTTCGGAGTGTGTAGCGCTGTCTTAGAGAATAATTTGCGGAAAATTTCGTGAAGGTCGTTAAGAGAATTCTCAAGTAAAAGGTCTTCTTTACAAGAGCTAGATTCTTATCGTTCAGTTTGTACGACAGCTATGTGCTACAGTAGTCGGCTCAGCTCGTGTCTAAGGTTTCGTTTTGAGTGGTAAAAACTTCGAGGCGATCTAAATATACCCTGTTCAGGGCATAAAATGTCAAAAGTATAAGTTTTTTGCAAGAGAAATTTTCAATTACTGTAGAGAGAAAAGAGTTTAATACGTGTACTAATACTATATGACGATAATAATTCAACTCGCATAACCAACGCATGATACCTAAAAAGTATTCTTTGTTGACAGTTTGACTGGTAGTAAGGAATACGGAGTACACCACACCTCGATAATCTAAGAAAACTCTCAACATAACCTTTTTCGGCTTCAGCTTGCATTTGCCACAATCTTCGGCCGATTGATCGTCCGTTTCCGTGTCGTAAGCTTAGATCCAAGACTCATCGTCAGTAACAATACGATTCATGACATCCTGGTAGTCGGATAGCATTGATTCACAGACGTTAACGCGACGTTGTTTTTCGAAAAAAATTTAGTAATTTTGGAACCAATCGAGCTTCCCCTTTCCTTAGGCCTAAATAATCTTTAAAAATGGTTTTCACTGATCCTTTCGATTCGATTCTAACGATGCCAGTAGCATCTGTGACTGTTAATCTTCGATTCTCAATCACCAATTCTTTTTTTTATTTTTATTTACATCTTGATCATCAGTTGATGTTGATGGCCGTCCTGGACGTGGTTCGTGGACCCTCTTACAATAATTTGTATCAACCAAAAACACTTGTTCGCCACAAACAATTATAATCAAAGGCTTTTTCCAGCGTTCTGAATGTTTCGTCACCAGAAATTTGATTTCGCATACAAAATTTAATGGCACTTCTTCGTTGAATAATTTCACTCATCGCAAAAATTTTTGGCCCACAATAGTACATGATAATGATCAAGGAAGCGTTATGTAAAATGTTATATAACTATTTAAATTGTACAAAATTATGTCCAAATTCTATGACCACTTCATTTCCACTGTTTTTTCCCTTCGGGAGTGTGAGATAAGTCTCAGGTTCTACTTAGAAAGCCTCGTTTTCATACTTATAATCCTTTAGCCATATATATGTAAATATATACGTAAATGTTTTTTATCCAAAAAATTTTTTATCGCTCTATTTAAGTATTTCCTCAAAAACATAACCTCAAAATTAGGTTAATTATAACTTCCGCAATCATATGCTTACAGCGTTGTACATTTCTTTGGCGTAAAATATCAAAACTGACGAAAGTACACATTTTCATAAATAAAAAGGCGCTCGACATCCTGCTCAGAGCGAAATCAAAAAAGAGGAAACACCCAAAAAAGCGCTGAATATTGTTAAGGAAGGTGCTAAATTGCGATACAAAGCGAAATGCGCTAATATAAAAATGTCGCACAGTTCATTAAACAGCAGCCAAAATATTGAACAAACTGCGTGTAGCGGTGCAGGATATGCCGTCGCACACACAGGCTTTGACGAGTTTCTTTGCCTCGAAGGATTTCGTTGTAAGACTGTTGCGCCAGCAGGCGATTTGTGCCAGCGAGCACAAAAGTTGCTATAAATTCACACATACAAATAAATAAATATAACTACGTATGTGTATATGTATACGTGTCTGTTTTTAACTCCCTTAGCACCCGTTTGCGCTATCACATTACACTGTTTCCCGATATCCTTTCGTCGGCTAGCCGCTTTAATAACAACAGCAGCAGCGCCGCTACCGTTCGCAACGTCCTTTCGTGCATTCGAGCTACCCTCTTGAGCAACATTTGCATACTTTTTTCAAATTCCTTTTAATTTTTTTTTATTTATTTCACACATTTGCTTGTTATTTTATAGTCACATTGGATAATAGCAGAAAAAGTACAAATCATAATTTTTTTTACAAAGTTTTCTTTATATTTTTATTCTTGGCTTTGTTAAGTTTTAATTTTTTTTTTTTTTTTGTTGTTTAATCTCATGTTCTGTTGTTGCACTTCCCCTTCCTTATTAAGAAAAGCGCCGGAAAAGGTGGCAGCTCACAAATGTTATTGGACGTATGTATGTGTGCTTATTGGCGCCTCTTCTAATTATGAGCTCCGCCGAAGTGTTGAACCGAGGCGTTCACGTTCGCGAACGTGTTGATCCTTCGCTGAGGCCGTTTTGAGGCATGAGAAGTTACTGTGTTCACTGCGCTTTTGTATGGTTGCTACTTTTGATACTTTTTATAATTTTTTGCTCTGTACTTGGTGTGCTTATTTTATGAATACAAATACAATTTTTTGTTGGGTCAAATATCCTGTCAGGTGTTACACTCCAAATTTTAATATTTTTTGTTTTTTGTAATTTTTTTAATAATAGTTTGGAGCAAATTGGGCAATGCTAACATGTTGACAGATAAACAAAATAAAATTAAAAATTTCGTACTTATTATGCTCTTTTTTTACCAAATTTACAAAACTAACAATTACTGTCATAATACGAATTTGAATGATATAAACCGTAAATTTTTGTTTTTCTATATATAAAATACTATGATTCTACTATAACCATTTAAAATACATATTCTTATATTAATGTAAGAAAATCTATAAAAATATGAAAGCAAACAAAAATGCGTTTTACCCAAAAATAATGATAACAAAATAAAAAATTAAAATAATTTAATATATAAACTTAACAAAATTATTTTGAAAAATATTACTAAATTTTTTAATATAAAAAAATCATTACTAAATATCACTAAATTTTTATGAAAGTATATAATTGTATAAAAATTATGAAAAAGTCAGTAAACAAAAGTTTTAACTAGAAATGAATAAACTTATAAAATAAAAAAAATAAAAAATATTTGAAAAAATCAACTCAACCTTTATGCGTAAGGGAATGTATGGATATTTTTATTTTATTTTATTTTTTTTGCTTCCATATAAGAAAGAAAATGAATTAATATAATTTGAAGTAAATAATAATTAATGCTTTCGAAGTATATGAAATAAGTTGACGAAAAAAATAATTTTTTTCTTAAACAGATCAATACATAATTTTTTGCAATAAAAATTTTATTAATTAAAAAATTTAGTTTCTTATATGGTGTATCTAAAATTAGTGTTAATATTATTTTCAAAATTTTATTCGCACACATACTTCCAAATAAAATACGTTTGTCTAATTCAGATAAATATAAGTAAATTTATGTTATTAACGGTAAATAATTTTTTTTTTCGAAATCCAAGCTTATAATTTTGAAAAAAGAACGGTAAACTACTGTAATTCGTCTGCTTAAAGTATTTAAATACAATGTTATATCTTAATACGTTTATTTTTTTTCTAATTTCATCACATATTTGAAGTAAACAGTTAATTTTTATATTAAATTCAAAAATTTTCACATATTTTTAATAATAATATTTTTCAAAACAACTTTTATAAAACTTTCAAAATATTTCATATTTTTTTTTTTAATTTTATAAATAATTTTTTCAACATTTTCACTGCAATATTCTCACGACAAAACTTCCTATACGCTAACAAATTGATTTAAGCGATTTTTCGCTCAATATAATAAAAATATTCATACCCTTATTCACGCGCAAACAATCGTGACTTGCACTGTGTATTACAACAAAAAACTTCACTTTCGCTATGAATTTCAATTAGACGCCGCACCGTGCTGACCAGCATCGAATCGTTGGCCTCGTCGCCACCGCCACTGCCGCCGACATCGCAAACGCATGCCCAGCTTCAACAACAGGACACAATACCCATATCGCTGACGTCCAGCCTAACTAACGGTAGTGGTGATGGTGGTGGCAGCAGCCCCAACGATCCCACAACACAGGTGATTATACAACAGCATAACGGCGATTACCAGCTGAGTAGCGCCACACGCTACTTTGATCCACAGCCGACACATTTGACCGCCGTCGTTTCGGCAGCAACGCCACAAACACTGCTCAGCCTCTCGCCGAACGACAGCGCCACACATCCGCACCACACCCACCAGCATCTGCAGCACCACCACAATCAGCAGCAGCAACAACAACACGATCAGCAGTCACATAATGATGCCGCCACACACTATCACCAGACGCACTTGCAGCAGCAGGCGCAACAACAACAGCAACAGCTGAGCATAGAATCGGCCAGCACTGCAGTGGATTTGGGCGCTTTGGGCACAGCTCATCAAGTGCATCAGTTGCATACGCCCAACGGGGGCACATCGTACGTCTACGAGTACTACAAGCTGACCGATGCGAAGGATGAGCCAACTGACGCGACAGCAGAGTTGCACTGGAGGTAGGTATTCAAGACGAGCGCTAACACACTTGCGCGTGCATGTGTGTGTGTGTATTGAAGCGTCCAAGTAGAAGTGGAAGAAGAAGAAGAAGCATTAAAAGTGCGCTAATCCGTCGTCGATCTGAAAAATCAGCGCTGTGCTCATTACTGTAGCAGTCGCTCACCTGCGCGTTCGCTGAACTTTTGCCTTGAGTGGCGCGGCGCAGCGTAGCACTTAGCGCTCGGCGCTCGCTGATACGCGCTAGCGCTTGTCGCTTGGCCGCTGCGAAACAGTTAACTGCATGAGTTACTACGCACGCTAGTCGACATTTATTATTATTTGTATTTTTTTAATCACATATTTTGATCTTTATTTTTTTTTTTTTTTTTTCGCTTATTTTTAATATATGCTTAATTTACAGTTATATATGTATATATTTTATATTCGCTTATGCAAATTATTTTGCAGATTTATTAGCGTAAAGTGTGGAAAAAATGTATATGTGCGAAAACATGCAATTTTCGGTAGTTACCTATGCGCGCAAGTATGTGTGTGTGCCTGTACCGCATGTGCAATGCGTTCGCCTTACGTGCTGTCCGCTGCATGCGTGCGATTAAATTGTATAGATATTCAATCATTCTGTGTACGAAGCTGTGCCGGATTTTTAATTGCACTGTTATTTGTTTTTAATTTTTTCTTAACAAGATTTGAGTTTATTTGAAATCTAATTGCTCTTAATTTGTGTGTCCTTGGCGGCGCTGTGAGGAGTGTGGGTGACACTAAGCTCGGTTCTCTTTGTGAAAGGTCGCGGTAAAAATGTGTAATAAATTTTTTAATTAAAAATAAGCATCTTAAATGTTTTTACTCCATGAAATGCATTAAAGAAGTAATAAAATAATTTTTTTGCATTTTGAGCAACGATAATAATTTAGATTTAAAGATAGAGTCACGTCTAAAATCAATTGAACCATAGCGACTATTAGAGAGCTTCTGGTTGTTTTGACGATTCAAGCAGCTCCTAAGTTTAATCAATCAAAAGGCGCCATTGACGGTTACGTTCTCACCGGCATCATTTTTAAAAAAATATGAGCCAATGATTTTGAAGTTGTTTTTCTGAATAAAATGATAGTTCTTGAATCTCTTCAAGTTGTTTTTCGTCCCACATGCGGAAATTTTATTCGTTAACATACCCATTGAGCCAGAAATGGGCCTCATCACTGAACAAAATTTTGCTCGGCAACGTCAGATCTTCTTAGATCTCTTCAAGAGCCCATAAGACGAAGCGAGGTCGAAGCGTCCAAGTTGCTGCGAACGGTGCCGAAACAACTCTCCACGGTCTTCGTGTACACTCTCAGCTACGGCTGTTATATATTATTCACTGATTTGGTCGAATTTGGACAGCTTGACGCGTGATCTGTCAAAAAAATACTATTGAAATTAATATCTGTACTTGGATCACCCGTTAAAAATATGATTGTACAGGATTGGCCTCTTACTCATAAAAATTTACTACCGTTTTCTATCTCTGTTCTTAACCATTTTTTCGCAATGACAAATAGTCTGCACAAATTTCTGCGTATTTCCGCTTATTTCATTCATGAAGAACGGCCAGAAGTTGTCGAACTTGGAAAGTTGAAACAAAAGCGTGGCGTAATTGCCATATTGGATTGATTGCACATTGAAAAGATCAAGCTAGATTGATTGACTACAACGAAATGCGGCTGTGTGGCTAGCCTAGAGCACAGCGCGAATGCGGAATCGGATATTAAGTAGAAACAAAAAACAAAAACAACAGAAAGTGTGGCTTAAAAATAAAAGACACATGAAAGAGAGTGAAACAGTGTCACCAGACTTGCAATTAATAACAAAATTATATACCAATGACTATACAAAAACAAATATAAAGGAAAAAGTAGATAATGTGCAGAAGTGGGCATATGCATACGAGTATAATGCGAGTCATCGGTCAGCCTATATGCCATGGCACATACACACATGTATCATATATGTATGTTTACACCACATACTGGTGGTCATTAGGCGCTGTAGGACCACTTGAAAAATGAACTCTGATTTTGTAGCGCTTTGTCTTTCTTGCTGTTGTTTTTGTAATATTGATTGTTGTTGTTGTTGTTGTTGTTACAAGTTGACACCGCAAGGGCGTGTGCATGTGATTAACATAAGAATACCACACATATCATTTTCTATCACTGCACAACAAACTACCAGCCAAAGGCGTTTTAGTAAACGCAACAACAACAACAGGTACTATATTAATAGCACCAGAAAAAATAGCAGCAAAATGTGAAATGGCAATTTATCATCGCGTTAAATTATATTTACTTGGCATTAGGTTTTGTTCACGGTGTCAATGGTGGCCTATGGAGGAAAAAATATTTTTAAAATGTTGAAAAAAATTCGAAAATGTTAAAAAAATTTAAATTAAACAATAAAAAAAAATTAATTTTAAGATATATAAAGCCTCATCTCATATGCATACTATACATATGTATATTTAACTATAGAAATAACATGTGTATTTAATGTGCTCAACGGATCACAAAGCAGCAGCAAAATGAATTAAAGCAAATATTAATCAAAGAAATCTGAAATTTTCAACATTTTAAAACTTTTATAGCTACTCATACACATATTTAAATAAGCGGGAATATAAATTTGCACTTGTATATCGTTGATTGCCTGCACGTGCATAGCTGTGTAGGCTACAATTCGATAGCTCTTTCACAGCCCTCTAGGAAAAAATTTACATAAATATATATTTTTTTCGATATTCAATTATCTGTTTTGGATTTGGGTAACTCAAAGTGTCAACATTTAGTAACTATACACACTTTCTGTTTCCTAAAGTGAAATTGTTGTCATGAAATTTGTCTATTTCAAGACGCAACATTAGTTCAAAGATTCTCATTTATTTAAAATTTTCTTACAGGGTATCTCAATGACACAATATTACCTAAATATGGTGTTTTTTCTGAGAACTTGGCTTCTGCTTTTTTCCCACAATTTTCTATTTCAAAAATATTTTTTTTTTAATTTTCCTACAGGATATCTCAATGACACAATATTACTTAAAAATTAATGAATTTCTGAGAGCTCGCCTGCGGTTATTTTCCTATATTTTTTTGTTATTTCAAAAATTTTTTTTTTGAAATTTTCCTACAGGGTATCTTATGACACAATATTGCCAACATATGTATAACTTGCTGAGAGCTCAGCTACTGCCATTTTCCTTAATTTTTTTATTAAAATATAATTTATTTCAATTTTTCCTACAGGGTATCTTCACGACACAAGATTACCTAAACTTGTATGAATATACATATACATATGTATGTATGTATATACCTAAATAGCTTTATTTGTGTAATATTGAAGTGCGTGAATTAGCGATTAGATCGTGCACCCATTAACACCTGCGGCACCATAACAACAACAACAAAATTATTACACCAACACTATCAACATCACCACAACCAACCAATCGACCACCCGACAATGACAATGCTATCAACCATCAGCAACAAGAGGCAACAAAATAAAGAACAACAACCACAACAACAACAGCGCTATAAATGTTGTCATATGCTTGAACTGATTTTCACTGGACTACAAATCGGCCACACCTTGGCCTCAGCAGTAATCAAAGCAGTTCGCAAAGCCTTTGGGGCACACATATTACAAGTGCACACAGACATACATATATATATAGATGTCTATTAAAATTTGTATGTGTGTGCAGTAAATGCAAACACGCGCCCAATCGACACTTTGTGCACGTTTATACTTGTATATGTGTGTATCTGTTTGTGCGCGCGTTTATAAATATATAACAATTGGCAATAAATATACCTTCAACCCTCCATGCACCCCCAGTGCCACAACATGCCATTGTAGCACATATGTTTGTGTGTATTTCTGTAACAGCTGGCCAATTGCCATTGCAATAATTTGCCTACAATTACAATTTGTGGCAATTGTATTCTCATATGCACTTACAGTTGTTGTCAATTTTTATTGTTATTGGACTTTTTCCAATTTTTTGTTGTTATTGTTGCTCATAACTTACGATGCAGTTAAGTAGAGAATTGATTGCTTTATTGTCAATTTCATTTGTATGTTAATGATTGCTATGCGGCATGCCCACCACCCACCCCCTCAATGTGGCTGCCGCAAAGTTTCAATGCATTTTAAGTAAATTATTAATTATTAATTGTTTATGTAAATGCATATAAATGATATACATATGCTAGTCATGAAATGGGGATTGCAATTACTGATTTGTTGAGTCTTGCGATTTATGGACAGACATTTTTTGCAAAAGAAAAAATGTTCAAATAAAATTTATTTTTAAACTGACTAAAGTTATGAAAAATAAAAGAGGATTAAAGATTTTAATTAAAATGTAAGTGTGCAATAATTAATAATAATTTCTTTTTGCATAAATCTCCTGCATAAAGTATTTAATACAATACACTCATATCGATAGCTATCAATATCAAATCAATTTTATACCCTCAACAAGGTATATTTTTTAAGCCATCGATTTGAAATTTTGCGTACCACCTATTCTCCTCTAGAAGCTACTTATTCGTCAAAATTACAGGTATCGAGCCACTATTTCATATAGCTGCCATACAAACCGACTAATCAAAATCAAGCTCTTATGGGATTATTTGTCCCGATATCCTCATGAAATTTCGCAGGAATTATTAACTAAAGCAGCGTCATAGTCTGTAGCGAAATTTTTTTAAGCGAACCACTCTAGCATATAGCTGCCATATATGAATGGACGATCAAAATCAAGTGCTTATGTGGAAAACTTTTTTATTTGACAAGAAATCTTCATGAAATTTTGTTTGGTTAATTTTCAAAAGCAACGCCATAATCTCCAAAAAAAATGTTGAGATCGGTTCACTATAGCATATAGCTGCCATACACATTCTACGAACGAAATTAAGTGCTTATGTAGAAAACTTTTTTATTTGAATTCACATCTTCGTGAAATTTAGCACTGATTATTATCATAAGAGAGCACCATATTTTCTTAGTATATTACTTGGAACGGACCACTTTAGCATATAGCTACTATACAAACTGACACCCCAAAATTAAGATAAAGACTTTTATACCCATTTATGCTAAAAGAAATGCAATTGTTATGTGTACTAACATTATTTGCTGTCACTGTATATATGTATATATATATAAATATATATATATATATATATTTATTTTTATTATCATAAATATTTTAATTTACCATTAATAGTTAAAAGTCATTGCTATTTCGCAAGCCTTAAGTTTTTAAATTCATCTTTTGCAATTATTTTCCCAATGTAATTCTTTTTGAGCATAGTACGCAACTGCAACCAAATCTCCATTCACACAAATAAACATAAAGGCTCTAGCCTTTTGCAGTATTGTTTTGTATTTGCTCTTTTGCTTGACTGCCTCATCAGTGTCATTTGCAACTTTTCACCTGTCAACTTAAACGAAGCTAATCCTATTGGGCCACTGAGTGTCATAATAACCGAAACAGCATGCCAAAAAGACAGAGTTGTGCTTTAAGGAGGGTTCAAACATTTTAATAGATAAATTAAAGCATGACAGTTTTTTTTGGTGTCTCATATTTTCGCATTTTATAATAAAAATAGCATGCAAAGTGCAGCTGATTCATTAAAAAAAAATTTACATAACCTAACATTGTATAACTAACTTTACAAATTTTATGCTGCTCTTCAGATTTTAGTTTCATAATTTGATGAAATTATTTTTAAAATAAAAATTTTTTGGAAATTTTAAAATATTTTTCATAGAAAAGGTCTAAGCTACGCAAATAGAGGGGTAAAAGTATTATTAATTAAAACGTTTGAATTTCGAAAATTAATTAGGATATCGAAAAGTTTAGCTTAGCATAGCCTTTGAAACAATAAATTACCAAATACTTATTATTCTATTTTTATTTAGAGCTTCCGAAACCAATATATCTCCACTAAATTCGTGCGCTCCTTAATATCATACGTCACTGTCTTCACCACCGTCATGCAAGTGGCATAAAGTTCGCCGAAATATTAGGTACTCCACCGGCGCGCAACTCCGCTGCACATTGATAGCAATCCGCACGGCAGCCCGCTTGCCACCTAATTCCACTGCCGCGCGGACACCCATTTGCATCAAAGGAGTTGCACTAGGCACACCTAAACTTGGTTTTATTACTTGTTGTTGCTGTACAATTTTTAATTGAATTTCGCGTATGCGCCTGAACGTGCGCGCAAAGTCACTACAACAGCAACCATATGAGAGCGAATATGGCGAGTGGCGAATATGACGAACAAAAGCCAAAAGTATCGATTGCATATAAACGGCTGAAAACAACGGTAATAACAAAAATATAATTTTATTACTGCAACATTGACTATTAGAGTTGACTTCGCTGTGTCTGTATATTGCTGTGTGTTGTGTGCCGTTGCTGCTTTTCGCTGATTTAAATGCAATGCAGCTCATGATCCCAGCTTAGTGGAATTGATTCTGCCCTTGTGCATTTGTATATATTATATATGTACATATGTATACCCTTTTGAAAGCATACGGTTTTTAAAGGTGAATTCGAACGCCGCTTTGTGTATGCGTACTGATTTCAACTACAACCCTTGCCTCCGCATCATATTTCTATAATGCGTGCTCTGATGTATGGAGAAATCTTCAAGCCTTTGCTTGTTGCGCTTATGCAATATGGTGTTACCTGACCGCGGTGCACTCCTTGCCTATCTACCTCTTATATCATAAGTCACTGCTTTGCTTTGATATTCCATTTTCTGCATTTTTTCTTGGGTTGATTTGCACTTCAGTTTTCTATATTTTTATGATCCAAAAATTAATATAATTTTTCATAAACTTGTTATAAGCCTCAACTAGGCTTGCCTTCAGCGCCTGCAGTAAATGCACTGAATTTTAGTTTTTTCATTCGTGATAAACTTATTGTGAAGAATTTAATGAATTTATGCTTATTCTATCTTTTTTGGAACCTCCGCTTGACTTTCGTTTTGTAAAAGGTTCAGGTATTCATACCCAAAACATTAACCAAATTGTGATGAGTGGATTCATAATAGATATTTATATCCTCAACTATTGCTCTATGCTAAAATAATGATTTTGATTTTGGTTTTGTAAACGATTCAGGTATTTGTACCCGAAACAATAACCAAAATTTGTTGGGATAACCTTATACATAGATATTGTTATCATCTACTATTGCTTTGATGCTAAAATGACGATTTTCAAGCATTTTTCGTGAATAAGGAAGTAAATGGAAAACTAGTATGAAACAAGTTTTTCATGACTTCACGAACTTATATTGTACTTAGTGTTCTTAAAAAGTTAAATGCGTTTCCTCGGATAAAAAACAGCCTTTTTTCTCTTATGAAAATGTAAATCTTTTATTAGATTTCTTTCGTTACAAACATAAACTATTAACAAAGAAATTCTGAAATTTTTGTAAAAAAAATTTTTTAACTCGGCCATTGCGACGCCATTTCCGGTGACCCCTCGGAAAAAAGATGCATCTGCATTGGCAGGATAACTCCTTACAGGATCATCTAAGGTGAAAAAATATGTGTTTTAGAACTTGAACGAAGGAAAAAATACTGAAAAATGCATTTTTGGCAGACATTTTTACAAAACAAAAAAAAAAAAAAAAAAAAAATATATTTCAGTGAAAATTCTGAAGAAATCTCGCCGACCGACTTCAAAAACGCAGTTTAAACGGCGCTCTTAGCCTAGATAGCCTCGAGCGCACAAGTTCTGAAGTCTGTATCTCTGAAACTAAACTAACTATTCTAGTGGTGCTGTAGAATTTAATACGGCAATAAAACCCAAACGATTTTTTGAAAACCATAAACCATGTAACCCTTTAATAAATTATATATAGAGCTGGTTCCACTGAAAACACAAATTTCCATGCAAACTTGTTGTTTAACATAGTTTTCATAGTAATAATCGCCCGACAATGCTATTTGACATACTAATTGACATATGGGTATTAAATCAATCAAATGAAGAAATTAAAATAAAATATTGCATATATTTAGGGGCATAATTAAGTATTTTCGAGAAGTTAAACACTTTTAGAGTGGTTGAAAATGAAACCTAATGATCTGAAAGGGATAAAATCATTAGGATTCTTTATTAGCAACAAATGCAAAAATATCGCAGCCGTTTTTTCTCTCTTCATGCTTTAAGCTTTACGTTCAAATGCTAACAAGAAAAACTTTATATTTCGAATTTTTACTTCGGAGTTGTTTTTTATATTTGTTTGTTTGTTTTTTTCTAATACTAAAGTATTACAAGTGTTTTATAAACTTATTCTTATTATCTTATGTTCCTGTTTTTCAAAATCCACAAAACTATGCATAATTTTTCACTTGCAACTTTCAGAAATCCTAAAAACCTTTCAGTATTACAAACAACCAATTCGTACCAGCCAATAGTTTCAATGATTTGCTTGCAAAGTTTGAATCCTTTATGATAATTTCTTAAGTGATGGAATCATATTGGTTTTCTAGGGACTGCCTTAAGCTGTAATATTTTCTTGTTTATGATCGGTTTACGAACCAAAGCGGTAGAAGATCTCCTCAAATATAACTTAAATGCTAAATTGTTTATTTATTTGCTATATCTGAAAAATACGCTTTCTTTACTTATAATATATAGGGTTGTCGAAAAAGTCTTTTCGTATTTCTAATCAAACTTCAGCTTATTTTTTTGCTTCGTGGCATTGTTCCCTTTTTTATATAAATTTCAAAATATAGCGAAATTCTTCATTATTTTCACCCATTTTTAAGGACCTGTAACTTTTTTCAACTTCCCCGAATTTAGTTTTTGTTTAGTCAAATGCAGCTTAAGATCTCACCATTCCAACACTATATGATATGACAAACGACATCTATTGACCAAATACGAAAAGACTTTTTCGAAAACCCAATACATTTGTATTTTGGTCAAAAATAATTCACACCACACGCAATAATGAAATATTTCAACGACTAATTCGGTGACAAATTGTGCTGTACGTGCGAAGTGGCTGAGGGCAAAGTTACTTCAATTTTTTTCCACTTTTATGCGTTACACAGAAACGCAACCTAAAAAGCTTGAATGAAAACAATTGAAATTAGTTTGAAGAAGCGACGCTGTAAGTAAATCTTAAAAAAGAACACAAAATTACTTTAGAAATAATTTCAGTTAGTAATTAAAACATTAACCAAGCATAAGCAACAACAGCAAATACATACAGCCGAAGACGCTAGCGCATATAAAAGCCCATATGTATATGCTATTATAATTACAATTACGTAATCTCTACTTGGCGGCGCGTTGTGTGGCTTTTGCAACAACAGCACTTTGTCTGCCACAACATGTGGCATTAAGCACGCATACAGGCACATAATCTTAATACAACAAAACCAAAAACGCAACGAAGGCAGCTATTTCTGATGACCGACGGCATTTGGCCTGCTTTGTAAAGTCGGCTACGTTCTCTGTATTTCACGCGCTTTATTTAGCCTTTACTATTTCCCCTACTTAAAGCATTTGTTGTTGTTATTTTTTCTGTTATGGTTTGTTGTTACGGTGCTTGTATCATGGCCATAAAGTGCGCACCGTGCGATTTTCCAGGAAATAAACGCACACGGCAAGCCAAATTAGTGCGACATTGACAGCCAGCAACGGGCAACACTAACAAAAACAACAATAAAAATGCTACACTAGTAACGAAACTACCGCTGGCCGCGCTTTTTTCCTTGCTTTTCACTGTCCGATTTGCTGTGTTACAATTTTTCTAAATTCATATGAAAGCCACCGCCAGCAACGCCGTCCAACTGAAGAACAGCCGCGCGGAAATTATGAAATGTACACGCATATAAGAATATATAGTCATATATGTTATATTTATTTGTTTGTGTGTATACACAAGATGTCACCAACTAACAAGCAACAGCAACTGAAGCGCTTAAGTTTCTTGAAAACAACACTTTTCCATAGAAACAACGCACGTTGCCGCTGTATATACGTGAGTGTGTGTATGTGTGGCGCGCACACTAACACGCCTGCGCGGGGCAAAATATTAACGTTTAGCGTTTTTATTATTATTGCTATATTTATGCTTTGATATTGTAACAAGAACAACAGCATGGCCTCCAACTAACGCAAAGCAGTCATCATTTTCTGGAGCATGGAAAAGGTCAGCATGGAGCAGCATGACAAATGTGGAAATTGTCGCCAACGCTGCGAGCTCACCTATGTCCGCTTGTGAACACAGTGCGCGTTGTTTGGTGCCACTTTTTCATTATTTTTGCTTGCATACACACATTTCATCATCCTTTCAAACATTTGGACACCACTTTTGGCATATTTTATATGGTTACCCTGATTACCGTTACTGCTGAGTGCTTTACTGTGAGAAGTCTATTATTTGGCTATTAGGCTCTAAGTGTAATGGGTGTACAATTGAAAGTTCATTACACTAGCCAGTCATTGACACCAGTTAATAGCAACGTGTATTTACTAGTTTCTATGAAAACTAACGTTTGGCCACTTGAGGTGTCATCAGCTTCACACGCAATATCCCTAAATACTATAAATTCATACTTGAATCTCATAAAATCATGGAAAACTGTACTTCTTTACTTTTCAAATGCTTCACCATATACTCATTTCCTTTCTGATAGTTGCTTAGGCTCACTTTAAAATGAAATTTCTCGAGTGAGAGATCAAACAATAAGACCAGGTCTGTTTGTCGAGCAAAAGTACTTTAATATTTATTCTCAAAAAGTCTAATAAATCACATAATCCGGCAAACAGTACTAAATTGAGACGAATTAAATATTTTTTAATATTTCCCAGGACTAATTGTTCCTTTCTTACTCTTTGATATCTCCAAAGAGCAATGTGGTGTTATGGTTTCGATAATATATTACTGTTTCTCCAGATACCAGACACTACAATATACCCGAACAGAAGCTTCAAAACAAAAATTGTTCATTGTTTTAAGCCTTGCCTTTGAGCTTTTGCCCCTAAAGGTGTGCTTCTTTGAAGAGCTTTTGTAAGTTATACATTCATATTTGAATATTCTCTCTCCACATAAATTTCTGGTTGGGATTTTTCGAAAAAAAAAACAAAATTTATTTTCGTAAAAGTCTTAAGCATGTTTAAAATACCAACACATTTTTGAATCACTCGTCGAAAGACTAGAAATTCGTAAGGTCGAAATTCCTTACATCACGAAAACGTGTTAATGTCGCTTTGCTTTTTCGAGTGCTCGCACATGATTTCGCCCACCACCACCATCGCCGTTGATTAACTTGTTGTCGAACACATTTGTGACGGCGCCAGCGAACAGGTGTCTTCACGCGTGCACTTGCACGCCTCCCAGCTCGAAAACTCGCCCGACGCCAACAACATTGTACTTAAGTCTGTAACACCCCGCAACAACATGCAGGAACATGCAGTATACACGTTCACACACACGAGCAAGGCGGCATATGGCTGCGAGGTGGCTGGTGGCTTGTCAGGAAGGCAGAAAAACTGGCTCGATCTGCATTCAAAAATCAGCTACAAAAAATAGGAATTACAAATGTACCTAGAACTGGAAATGGCATAAACAAGCGAGCAGAACAGGAACAACTGCAAGTGGTAGAAAAACAATAATAACAACTGCATACAAGGCGCGAAGCGTGACAGGAACAACAGGAATAAGCGATGGTGTTGCTTATGCGAAACGAGTGCGCAAAATCAATCAGAGCGCTGCGCAATGCACGGCATAAAGCGCATGCGCGCCGAATTGTTTACTGTGCTGTACGGCTGCGTGGCTATTAAGCGTTGAGCATACACGCGCGTGCGCGCTGAAACAGGATTGCCGCTAAAGCACTAAACGCGCGAGTACTTAACAACCGCAACCAAAACAATTACAATAACAGAGCAACAACATGGACGCACACTTTGTTTAGCATTCTGAAGTAGTGGGAGAACGTGTTGAAGGCAACAAGAATGCACGATAAACAGCGGCGCCTCATAAGCAAAAACATAAATCTAAAACAAATTAAATAAGAAAAAAACAAGAAAATTGCGCGCACGCGCCAACAATTTAACGCCACTGCTGCCGTGCGAAATTGCAAGCATTCTATTGCCAACAACAATGAAGCTGGTATACCCGTGAACAACCAAACTGATGGAATATGTTTTCATGTTTTTTTGTGGAGAAAACTTCACAGCCACCAATTGACCGTTGCACAAACCACAAATGTGCATAAGCATTTGCAATTCAAGTGCAGCGAAGCGTGCAAAGCGCCTGGCAACAGGTTCCGCGAAAAGGCCAAAAAACCAGCAGGCGAGCAGGAGTGTTGCGCCTAAGTCGAGCAGGCACTTGTTGTTGTTGTGTTGCTACAATCGCAGTGGCTTAGGTGTCGCAATCACATTTACAACATGAATGTGCAAGCGCGCAAAGTGTACGCGGGTACCGTTTTGGCAGGCAGCATGACCGCAAAGTGCAGCAGCAACAGCTAGTGGAGTCTTTTGTTGCTAACAGCAGGATACCTGTTGTTATTATTGCACTAAATGCTGTATTTGTTGTTGTGGAGTGAACTGACGGTTAAATTGCTACACTTGCGGTTGAGCGCGCCGCTTAGGGGTTACGTATTTTCGTAGAAGTCGTTGGTGTACTACTGCCAGATTTGCCTTTTTACGTTGGTGTTTCCAATATTTATTTTTTTTAATAATTGTAGAAAAAAGATGAATATTTCTGTATGCAATTAGGTTATCAGGGTTCTTTTACAATTATTCATAACAAAAACTTCAATGATTTCTTCAATCATGAGTAAAAAATTGCATAAAATCGTGGTGTATAGGTATATATTTAATCAAATAGCTGCGCTCTAACTGGTAATAAGTAGAAGAAGATACTTTTTGTCGACTTATGGGATTGCCTTCTTTTCCGCTTACCTTCGAACTAGAAGTCTAATGTCCAGGAATAATTGATAACCTTACAGAAAGGAACTCAGCCACTGGAATCTCGATCCCATAGTTCTGAATAAACTTCATAAGACCGTTGATTTCCTACTTATATATTTAAAGCAACGAATGCTTGAGAAATATTGCCCAAAGGGAGGCAACGAAAAAAAATTATATTGCTGCATCTTGTATAGACAAAATAACAATAATAATTTTGAAGAAAGAAAGCTTAGTAATGCGTTAGAAACCATCACGAGGCATTTAGTTTAGTACTGCAAAAGAAAATAATGTTAGAAAAGTACAGAGGAAGATCATTACTTCAAATAATGTTCAGGTTTAAACGGAGAGACACAAAATTTCACAATGCTTTTCCATAATATCAACTGTATTGTTGGTGTTCAGAAAAGCATAATTATCAAGTCTAGCCACAATCTAGCGAATTGTTGCAAGTTATTTAGTTTAACTTTACTGGCGAGCGTCATAGGGTCATTCAAGGTTTTATACGACCGCGATTGTCCTTTCGATGCATTCTTTAAACTAGAACCTTCCGATAGATAAAATAGATAAAAAAAGACAGAGAAAAGTAGAATTTTAAAATTTTCTAAAAAAAAATATTATAGTAATGATAGCGTAGACACCGGTTACGTCACTAAAGAAGAAAAATAATATATGTATGTATAATTACGCCATAAAAAAGCAGAGATTACAAGTAAGACAACGCTCACGGACTTTGTTTAAAAAGCGGATACTTTGATGTGAGAATTTTCGATAGAAAAATTGTTTGATATTGGGTGTTCGAAAAAGTATTTTTGTATTTTTAAGCAAACTTCAACGTACTTTTTTTTTTAATATTTATAATAATAAATAAATATATGTACCATTTTTGTCGATTTCTTTTTGCTATTTTTCCGCTATAAAATTATTTCATCAGTCAAAAACTTTCATCAGTGTAAATCGAAATTTCGAAATTCCAAAACGGAAGTGAGCAAACCATCCGTGTGCTAAACGAACTGATACAGCATCGTCTCTCTTTCCCTTTTTCCTTTTTATATTTCTTCATTATTTTCATTCATTTTTGAACAGCTGCAACTTTTCTTAACTTCCCCGATTTTAAATTTTTTTTTGCTTAAACGAAGTAATCTTACCTTTCTAACATTGTATGGTATAACACAATGTGATTGATAGCAATGGAGATATATGACTGCAAACACATCTACTGACAATGAGTTTCAACCTATTATTATATTTTTAATTTTTTACCATTTTTAAATTGTACGAAACAAAATCTCTTTAACCATTCCAAATCAAAAAAAAAAAAAAACAAAAAAAAAATTTGTTTTTTATTGTTTTATATATCATATATAATATATGTATGTATTATAAAATTTTGAGCTTCCTTCGCCTGTAAAGATACGAAAAGTGATGTTACACTACTTTACTTCGAATTCGATTACTTCGAATTTAGGTGAATATATGGATATTAACAACCAGAATATTTTCCAATAGAAACTGTAACGAAAGACATTAATATTAGTTTTAGAGCTTGAGTGGAGAAAATGAAGGCAATAATATGTCAAATATAAAGATTAATAAAAATCAGATTAAGAATTTTTTATATTTTTCATATTAAAAATGGAAATATTTTTGTTAGCTCGAAAGATTTGATAAAATGTTTACTACTCAAGTCCAATTATATAGTGTTTAAGAAAATTCCTTAGATATATTGTATATGTTTTTTTATTTAAACATGTTGTTTTTATTTTTAGTATAAATTTAAAAATAATTCACATTTTGGACCTTCCAGACAGATTAAAAGTGGCAACTTTTGTTATTGAAGAATTTATTGATTAGTCTCAATGGCGCCCAATCAATCCTGTTACGATGGTTGTATTTATAAAATTTGCTGATTGTCTTCAGACAGATTGTTATTTATTATTATATTATATAAAAATTATAGATTTAAAATTATCAGTGTCAGAGTAATTGCATATAAAATATTTCTTAGCCATTTATGCTGTAGGAGGTAATCTTGATATTTTCCCTTTTCTACAAAAAAAAAGTTCGTCAGCACGGAACCAGAGTATAGTTGACTTCAATTTTACAATAGATATAAGTAATATGCTAAGAAAACTCATCTATTAAATAATTTATTATAACAGTCCCCTATAAAACGCTTATCAACCAAGTACTTACATAGTCTACTCAAATATATTTTGTTATTTATTTTTTTTTTATATTTTTTGCGCCCATAATTCCGTGCATTTATTGCAATTATTGCAAAAATGCAGAGAGCAAAGTCCAGTGCAGTAATTTTGCACAGCGTCACAAACTTGCGCACGCGCCAACAATATTCAAGAGCAATAACACTCGTACATGTCCGTGACTAACCGTTAAACGGCTGCGCCGACAGCCAAAGAGCGACGTGAGGACAAAGCACGAGCCATTAGCCAAATGCAAATTGAAAATTGTTATCAGCGGCCGGAAAGAGTACGCCAATTGCACTTTTAACGCTTGTTGCTTGCAACAGCCAACACTCAATTTTCCGCGCATGCAGCAGCTGCAACGTGCAACCAACCCGCACTAGTTTTACTTAGCTTAGTTCGAAACTCGCTCACGCGTAATTTACTCATTAACTTTTTTACTTAGCTAATTACTTTTTCTATTTTCTAATTTCCACTTTTCTCTTGCTATTCTTCCTTTACAGCACACCAACGGCCGGCAACAACAAATTGAATGGGCAAACCACACCTCTGGACGTGTCCGGCCTATCGCAAAATGAATTCCAAGGACTGCTGCTTGGTTCACACCCATCGGCGGCCGGTGGCAACGGCAACGCATCCGCAACGCCAACAACCATCTCACAGCACTCGGCCATTGTGGCAGCGGCCACTGCCGCAGCAGCAGCAGCTGGTGGCGCCACAGCTGTAGTGGTCACCGCCGAGCAGCAGCGGCAACAACAACAGGCGCAACAGACGATCAGCATCAAACGCGAGCCGGAAGATCTGCGCAAGGAGCCGAAAAGCGGCGTCAGCAGCACCATCGTCGATGCGACGAACAGCATTACCAATGGTGGCGTGATAAGCGGCACCGCACATCACCAGCAACACGGCGGAACGAAGGTGAGTGTGTTGCAGCGTACCCGAAGTACTTGGCCCCCCAAATCCGGTGGAATTGCCACTGGGCGCGTTAGCGTTAGCATTAATATTTTTTCGCCTGCCTGCTTGGCAATGTATTTGTGTTATTGCGTTGTTCTTTTTTCTGTATTCTGTTGTGGCTGAAGTGAGAGTGCATCAGTTGCCGTCCATTGCTAGATGTGCGCATGAGCGGCGCAAAGTGCGTTACGCACACGCATGAATGTTCCCCACAGTGCGCGCACATATTCAATCCCACCTTGTCGCTAGGCTATGTGCATATGTTTGTGTGTGTGTTCACTCTTTTCTGTTTAATTTTCAAATGCAAAGCGTGGCTAATGCCGCGCTATCGCCATTGTCCAACGTCGCCGCCTTGTTGTGCACTACAATATGGTCGCCAACCCCCTGTGCTGCCCGCTCTCTATTGTTAACTCTATTATCGTCTAATAGTCGCTCCAACGCTTGCAATTGGTCCGATGACTAACAGCTGTGCTTGTGTTTTGTGCGCATGCGTTAGCGCGGCATTAGTGTTAGTGTCCGCCGTGCATGCGCCGAAGCGTTTTATTGGCTGGCGGGCTTGTGGCTTGCAATGCCAACGGCGCAACTGTTATACGGTAGTAGCTTTTGCATTCATGCATGTGTGACTGTGTTTGTGTGACCTGTGTGCAATTCGTGTGCTTGTGTGAATATTTGTCAACTGTTATACGCCATCTGTTGTGCAGGACTGGTGGCGTTCCACAACTGGTTAGCTGGCTCAACGATTTCGCGCTCATTCATTCATTCATCCATCGTACCGTGCACATCTACACTTGTACAAATCTATGTTGATTTTGCACTACCACATATATCGTGTGTATGTGCGTGTGTTTTTCATTGCCTTTTGCATTTGTGTGTCCCATTAGCTGTTTCAGGCTGCCTTTTCAACAAGATCGCACATATGATCTCATTGTATACTCTATACATCTCTTTTTCGTGCATTGCTTCTTGCATTTAGCCTCGCACTCACACATATTTGCACTGCTATGGCGTTTCGTTTGACTTCGGGCTTGAAACCACCACCAAACGATCAATCGTCGCTTCTACTTTTAATAACGTTTACGATCAAACTATGGCATGCGCTTTTTGATCTCTGCATGTTCGCTCTGCTGCGATGGTATGGTATGGTATGGTTCGATCAAGTTTGATACTTTTGCTTAACAAGTAGTGTTGTTGTTTTCTGTGTGCGTAGGTGTTTGGATTATTGGGATTACGGCTTACTTCGAACAAATTGATAAAAACTAATTTGTTATTGTGTGTAAGTGGTTTGACGAGATAAGCGGAGTGTTATCAAAATGTTGTGTTTACTCAATGTCGAGTAAAAATCTCAGAAAGAGATCCATAAATTTAGATTTTTAATACTTTTCCCGAGACTTTCCATATTTTTCGCTACCCTTAAGCATATGGAATAATTTTTTTCTTCCCCAATGCTTAACTTTTGATCTGAGTTCTGCTTAGTTTCCTCATTCTACTCTTCTAGAACTTTCACAAACATCCTTAAGGTGACCTGTATCAAGATGGACGCTACGATGTATGCTACAGAACAGTGTTTACAGCTCCAACTGCTTTTCTGTTTGTAAAATGTTGAAATTTTTATAGTAAGAGCTTTCACTGAGCTTTCGAACTATGCACAACTTAAAAAGCAATCACTTTGATACAAAAATTGCCCTAAAATTTAATAGAATTTATGCTTCGAATACAAATTAGAGCAATATCCAAACCAACCAATTTCCAGAATACTGCCCTGGAACTTTTAAAGCTTCATCAAGTTATGCCGATGGCACAATAGTGTGCGTTGCAGCCATTAAAGTTTTGGTTTGGGACAAAGCTTTAAAAGCTTTTTGGGTTCGCGTGAAAGTTGAAAGTTTCAAATTGAAAGCTTTTGCGCAACTATAATCATATAACTAAAAAATAATAATTGCAGAACTTCCGGAAATTGTTTATTCACACGCTAGTCATGTCCTAACATGGGCGTTCACGGGTAAATAACGTATGGAAGTGTTGTAAGTAGAAATGGCGTAAACAATTATTATAAATATTTACACACATAGCATCAAATATATTGACTTCACATGCATTTTTTTGCACGCGTCGCCTGCAGCATTGTAGACATGCGCTTCCTGCTCCAATTTTCTCCTTTCTTTGACATATGCGACCATATGCAAACATTAAGCTACAATAAGCTCTACCAAGCACCACTACAATGATAACATTTAAACACTTCCGGTATAGTTGCGCCCTACCGCTAGCGGAAAAACACCACACAATGCTAAAACGATACAGCGCGCTCTATATGCAACGGTTGCGCGCTGCTTCCTGAACCAAGCGCAATGCTGCGGAACTTCGAAGCTAAGAACCAAAGGCAGCAGCGCCGCAACCTTAGCAGTTCGAAGAGCATAAAGCTATAATAAAAGCAACGTGTTGGCGTTCGAACTTGAAATGACGCACAAGCGGATAGCGGCGGCCGCGCAATACGAAGCGACGTACAAACGCGCTTGAAGCTAGCCAACCAGGTAAGCGCGCAACCGAAGCAACACTGAAGAAGACGCAACGCACAGTGTGTAGATTGCTTGTTTCTACCACCACTGGTCTGTTCACGGTCTGTTTGCTGCTTCCACTGCCGCTATCCGTAGCGCATCTGTGACCATACCTGGACGCCAAATCGTATGGTTGGCAGTTGTTATTGCTAGTGGTGGTGGTGGTGGTGCGACTTGCGCGCTGCTCGCATACAGTTTACAGCTACGACTTCAGCTTCAGTGTGTCACATAGTGTTGACGAAGCAAGGTCGGTCGTGATCGTATGCGAGAGTACGTTTTGCTAACTTACGTTTAAGTTACAATCGAAAGGCAAGCGAATACGTCGTCGAACGATAGGCACGTTTGCCGTTTTATTTTCGGCTTGGCTAACTAACTGACACGGCGCTGCCTTAACGATCTTAGCCATTTTTGAAGTACGCGGCTTAGCAAGTGCGCACGAACGAACGTATTGCCGCCGCGAGTTGCGAACTAACAACGCGCTAACGACTGGCTAACCGTTTATGTGAGCGCTTGATGTGTGCTTAGCTGCAGGAAGAACAAGAGGCACGAAGTATAGGCCCAAAGCGCAAGAACAGTGTGAACGCGCGTCGCGAACACAAGTATAACTTGCAGTATCCTCCAAAAAAGATTCTATAGTGCTGAACTAGGCAAATGCGCGCGTGCAAAAAAATATATGAAATTAAAAAAATATTAAAAAAGAAGAAAAATAAGTGAACTTGGAACAAATCAAACCAGAAAAGCTAAGAAAAAAGTGTTTGAATAAATTGCTAGAATTTCGTATGAAAGCGCCTCTAAGAGTAATAAAAATTAGAAATAAATAATTGAGTTATTAAAACGCGCAAATTTCATAATAATTTAACACTAAGTAGCTAACGACGCGCTCGTTGGTCTTTTTACGTGTCCACTATTATTTCCAATTTAATTCTATAAACATTTTCGAGACGTGACTAAGCAATCGCGCTAGCAATTGACTGCGTAGATTCTTCTCAAATCAAACCTGCATCGCAATTTAAAGTGTTTACGTGTTTGTGCGGCATCTCGTGTCGAATATAGCGGTATATATATATAAAATTCGTGTAAACAACAGTTGGCGCAAAAAATTATAGTATTTTCTAAAAACAAAATTTAGAAAAATAAAAATAAATTAAAATAACAATTATTGTGGCAAATATTTCAATTTAAAGTGTTTATAGCGCCTCAAGCACGTGGAATTTCGCTTGCAACGCTTTTAAAAATTATATATAAACTACAGTTATTTGCAAAGATCTGTATGATCTTGTCTACYAATTTGAGATTGTGCTAAATAGTTTTTATTAAGCATTGAAGGTTTGTTGATTTTTCTAAWAATAGTGAATATGGAAATAAAGTGTTAAATATGGAGGGTTTTGAGGAGCAGACGTCGATACACACACTCATAAGTTATTTATTAGGCTTATTTTTTGTTGTTAAAATTGTTTATTGTAGAGAATTCTATTGTTGACATATTTTTTATAGTTTTTTGTTCTGGAGAAGAAGTTAGCCTTTCTTCCCTTACTTTTATATTTTTGTTAAAATAAATTATTTTAAGCAAATTAGGAAAAATACAATATATATATATATATACCTTAAGAGAAAATGGAAGTTGTAACGATCCACAAGCATTGCTTTTACTTCTTTTGAATGTTCATTAACATATTTAAAACAAACTAAGAAAATGTATTATATGCCTCAAAGGAAGTATGGCAAAAATTTAAAGTAAACAAAAATGGTTCTTTACTTTTTTAATACACAAATCTAATAATATGTGTTCTATAAACAGCAAAATTAAATATTTTTATTTAGCCTAGCCACATAGAACTATCTATACAATAATACACCTATGAGAGTAGCAAATTTTTTACATGAAAATATTTTTTCATAATCCATAGACAGAAATTTTCACTAATATACATCTACAAAATTAAGAACTTTTATTGCTTCGAAAAACATTAATTTACCTTTTAAATTTTTTCAATTTATCAACATGAGACTTTAGTGCTTGAAATAACATTAGAGCGATATTTCAGGGCTTCCTTTAAACGATTATTTGCCTTTAATGCTAAGGAAAATAATATGCCGTTACTTACCGATATTAACAATAGCCAAAATCCAGACTAAAACGAGTTTCGCATAAATGATAAAATTTAGTAAATATCTTGGAATGCTAAAGCTCAAAAACTAGGTGCTTTATTTCATTTCATTTCACTTATTTTTATTTGTTTTTATATATTTTTTTGTTTTATTTTGGTATACTTATTTTAATTAGTATAGTTAATTTTATTTTATTT
>NW_017534564.1:41094-45363 GCF_001853355.1 Bactrocera latifrons | reverse complement strand
TAATTTTTTTATTTTATTTCTTTTTCTTATTTTTTCATTTTGGATTATTTGAAGTTGTTTTGATTTATTGAATATTTTGTAGGTTATTATTTCAGTTTATTTTACATTATCTAAATTTTTTTTACTGTCTTAATTTATTTCCTTTCTTATACAATTAATTTTTTTCCAACAAACATTCTACCGAAAGCTTAAATTCTCACATACTGCAATTCCAGTTTAAAATCAATGACAATTAAATCGGCGCAACTTCAATTTCAATTAATTTCCGACAATATTTCGAAAACAATTAAAGCACACACACTTATACGAATGCAGGCATACAATTTAGAGCGCAAACAGACCAATAAAAAGCCAACACAAGCAAATTAGTTAACATTTATCCAAAACGCTAAGGTTAAAGCGCGCGCAGTCACAATGACTGATTGGCAAAGAGCGATAACGTGAGTAGTAATTCACAGCTTGCAACGCGGAAAGGAGGCGAAAACAGCCAACATGCAACACTACTGCGCCACTTGCATTCAAAAACAGGCAACGATGTCAGGYGGCAATTAGCCGAAAAATTGCAAATATCAGAGAGCAGCAAACTGCTGAAGGCAACGAAAACTACAAAAAATGCAACATGTTCAAATGCGCGAACTCGCAAGACCACTCAGARGCAGCGTTATAACCAATAAATCAATATTGCCATATCTTGCACAAATGCAAAACAAGCGAGTTATTAAAATGTTTGACGAAAATAAATTCTGAAATTTCAWCAAAATCGTTTGCACCTCACAACTGCGTCATAACACGCTTTCAAGTGTTACTACAATGCAAGCAGCCAATCAGAAGCGCAGGAAGAGGCAACACAAAACAAGAGGGATCATAACAATTATATAAGCACAAAAGCAACAAAAACTGCATGCTGCCACTGTGCTGCGCGTGTGTTGCATGGCACATGCAATATTTTTGTTGCTGCGCATTGTTGCTCGCGCGCTGTCGGTTGGCGGCCACTTCATTGTGCTTTTGGCGCCTGACTTTTGCGCCTCTGCAGTGGCGCGAACACCAGCAAAAATGAACAAAAAACATTTAATTGTTTTGATTCCAAGCGTTTTTGTGCGGGTGGTGTTGCAGCAACAACACAATAACGCAAACACAACGCACTCGAGTGTACGCCGAAAACAAGTTCGGCGCTTAARTCTTTCATGCTTTGGTCGCGAACCAGCTGCGTTGTGCGGGTGTAGCGCGTTCGTTGCTGAAGTCTTTCGTGCCATCAATGGCACAGCGAAGTCAATGAGCCGCTTGGCGGTGTGCGTGCGTGTTTTCGCGATTATTATTAATTTTTATTTTCATTTTTTCCTCAATTTTTGCGATTTKTTTTTTGCTAGCTGGTTGGTTGTTGTTCTTTGTATTGTTGCGGTTAATGTTTTGGCAGTTGCGGATAATTATGTATCGTTTAACGCCATTTAGTGTCGTCGATGGCGCAGAAGTGATGTAAATGGTATAAACAATATAATAAAACAGCCATCAACTCGGTTGGCAATGAATGGGTGCAGCGTGCATATCTTTGTGTTTGCGTGTGGTTGTGTGTACTGTGAAGTATGGGAAAATGTGTTAACTTGCAAAAATGCCTACAAAAATGTTTAATTGGAGTTGTGTTGTTTCTTATTCCGTTTGTATTATAGAATATTATGCGTTTTTTGCATACAGATTTGTAACTTTATTTCATAAAAAATAATCGACACTTTTGAGCTTTAATTACAATCTTTTAAAAACGCTAAAAGCTTAATCAAATAATTTCCATTGTTTATTTTTGTGTTGATCACGCGATTGAAAATTTAATTGGCTTACAGCTTTGTCAATTTTTAGGTTATGACATTTATAACTTCTTTAGAAAATTTGTTCTTTTTGTATTATGTATAGAAATACTTATTAAAGTTTTTTTSATTTGAATTTTGAAGGACTTTAAATTTTTCAAAGCTCAATAGAGGTTTAAGCGATTTTTAAAGAATATTACATGCTTCTGCATAATTTTTTAATACAAATTTAATTTTTGTAGACCACAGACCACTTGTATAATATTTTCTTCTTATTATATTTATCATTATGTTTTCCGATTTGAGCCTTCCGTTCGAAATCTAAAGATGTTCATAGATTTTATTGCCAATTGAATCCAAAAATTGTTACGGATTCGTTTATTGAAAAAAGTTGTGAAATACTGGATCAGTTCTACGTGTGATATGAACTAATAATTTTGAACAATTCTTGCCAATAATAAAAGCGTTATTTCACCATCTAATCATCGAAAACACTTTACGTCCTATCATAGTTGTAATTATAGTTGGTATTACAACGGACAGGCGTTCTAACCTATCCAAATGAGATCCCTCTTAAAATCGTCCTCTTGACCTAACTTATTATAGTAAAAATTTCAGACTTAAGATTACTTAAATTTCTGATTTATGATTATTCGAAAGAACATATATTAGCAAAATACGTAAATACTYTTTCGACTACCCAATATTTATAAARAGTCCAATTTTTCAACATTCATAACACTAAAAGTGGTATTTGGTACTCTATATCAGTTATATTYTCTTGAAATATCAGTGTGTTTCAAGACCTATTTCAAAATAGTTTTTCTTCAGTCATGTCGTTCTCTAAAATTAAGAAAAAATTTATAATTAACAAGATAAAGAGCCTTCCAATGTTCTAATCTGATTTATCCCGACTTTTTCTTCAGCTCCTCTTTCAACGAAACCTATACTCACACCAACCCGCGAAAATGGTAAATCAGTAGTGCCATACAAATAATCTAACACCTCAAAAACTAGAAACCCCAAAGCGTCAAATGCGAAACACGAAAACAGTTTCACTTTTCAATAGATCGATAAATCGCCAATTCATTGCGCCGCCTGCGAAACGCCTTAGATCGTCTTCGATCAACGCGCATTTGAATAGTTAATTGCCACCGCTGCCAATCGAGCGCCGCAYGTCACTTTTTTCTTTGCCTGCTTATTATTGTTGTTGTTAAGTTTTAATTCAAATGAGATTTTTTTCTTTCTTTTATACAAGTATTAATAGCTCTTCCTTAAACGAATTAAAGATATTAAAGAATTTAGCATAATTCTAGAAGAGCAACAAGAAAACAAAGTTTATATAAACATCTACACATATATGGGTATGAGTGTGTTTGTGTGCACCCATTATACATAAATGTATATAAAACAGCTCATAATCGATGGTAATGTGTTGGCAATTTGGTTATTTGCTGTCGATAATAAATATGCTAACAATAGTTATTCTTGTTTCTTTACCGTTTTGTTGTTGCCCTCACTTATGCTTGGGGCTATTATGTTATATAAAATGTGTGTTTATGTGTGTGCTGGTGTGTTTTCGCTGTTCTGAAGCGTTCTCGTCGCATCTGCTTGTTAATAGTCAAGGTTGTTTGTGACGTCGTCGCCGGCCGCTGCAACGCCACTTGTCGGCCGCTGCCCACTCGCGGCCATAAATTCTCTTTGATTCGCTTGAATTTTGTAGCTTTGATTTCAACTGTTTTTTTGTTTTTTATTGTTGTTGTTAGTGCCCCGCGCTTTGCTAATCTCGTTCCAAATGCACTTGTTGACTTATATATATATATATGTAAGTGTATATACCATATATATATCTATATGCTTTATAKATATTTCTTTTTTATTATCGCCTGCTTCAATTTATGTGCTTTAATGAAATAATAAAATTTGGATTTTTCGTTAAACTAAATTCTAATTAGCTCACTGCAAAACATATTCTTTAATTATGCTTATACCCAGCCATTCACATGTACATATATATGTTTTATGCATTTTTATGAGCTTAAAGCTACCTTAAAAGATATTATAGAGTTTAATCAACGCCATAAAAGCATATTTAAGTTGAAGAAAATTTTAATATTCGTGCATAAACAATATATTATAATTAAACTGGTGTCGAGTGCGACATCATTCTTATTGCAGGTTTAGTCGAAATCTTAGCTGAAATATTGAAATATTGAAATATTGAAATATTTAATCTAATCGAAAAAGTGTACAATTAAAGAATTCTGAAATAACAGCGCTTAGCTGATATAAGAAAAAATTATTAACTGAAAGTAAATATTTGAYTTCCACAAGTTAACTGCCAGTTAACTGACCGAATTGAAGGTGAGCAGGCAGATTAAAATCTTGGTTTTTGAAAATAGCCTGAGGACAGCACGATAGCATAGCAATTGGAAAAACGATTATTCATAGATTTAAAGGATTTAAAATATAT
>NW_017534564.1:37251-40740 GCF_001853355.1 Bactrocera latifrons | reverse complement strand
TATGTTGAAAGCAGAAATTAATTTTAATAATTAAAATAATTAATTTCCCAGAGACCGAACAAAATATAGTATACTTATTAATTTCACTATTTATAAAATTAAAATATTAATGCAAAAATTAATTGCATTAATTGAATTCGTTTATTTTAATCGTTTTTTTTTTTTTGTTTTTTGTGTTAATTTGAGGCTATAAAAATAGTCCAAAAGTGTTTTTCCTTATTCCCTCAAAAAGCAATGCTTAATTAACACACGAAATGCTTTGTGATCCATTGTTTTGTAAACTAACACAAGAATTATATATTTTTTTAATACCTATTAGAATCATATACATAGATGGTAGTAGTAGAATAATAGTATTATCGCACTTTTCTTGGAAAATTTGCCGCAAATGTTGAGAATTCGGTTCAAAAAGTTACATTTTCAATTGAGAATAAAATTGGGATGCAAACAGATCTCTACAAATATTTTGTTGGGTTAATGTTGACACAAATGTCCATGRCCAATATAAAATGATTTAATCGACCAGTGCTTGACGCTAGAGACATCTATTGGAAAACGGTGGAAACAAAGTTGTACCTAATAAAATTTTAAATTTTTAAAGACCGAAGAAAATTAAGTATACTCATATTTTTAATTAATTCTACATAATAAAATTAATGAATTTTTAACTTAAATTTTGTAAATTAATTTTAATTGATAAAAGGCATTTAATTAAATATTGATTATAGTTATTAATATTATTTTTTTTTATTAATTTTATCAGGCCTTATTTAATTAAATACTAATTAATTGAATTAAGTAATCAGGAATATATCTTTATAATAATATCAACAAGTCGCTCTCTGCTAAATTATATCATCTACTCAGAAAAAATTAAGCGGAATGAACAAGCTTGTTAAAAAAATTYCACTTTTTAAACGTTTTTGTCAAAACATTTTCGGAAATTTTTTATGTCTACACAGATTATTTCCAATCAATATGTGTTTACACCAGRCAGAGTTAAATCACCAAACAACGGGGTCCTGAAATCAGTCAACCATTTATTTTAGGCCATCAAGACGAAGTGACCAACTTGACTAGTTTTTKTTTTTTTTTTTCCGTTCAGCTTCTATGCCATATACAATAACATGCAAGATATAAAAAAAAACGTTGATTCCGATTTGGTAAAACAAAAACAAAGTTATAAATATGTATATTTCAGCGCAAGAAGATACGAAATCAGCAGGAATTAAGAATTAAGCATATTTAATGAGCCCAACAGAATAAGAACAGCTCATAATGAGCAGCTAAAAAACAAAACAAAAAAAAAAAATACAGAAAATATCGAAATTATAATAAAACATAAACATTTAACGACACCAAATCGAGAAAAAAGTGAAACCAATAAAAGAACAACGAAAAACTATCAGATAGTTATAAAATATGTTAAAATAAAAGCAATAAATTAATATAAGCGAAAAAAGCAATAATGCAAATTAAAATAGTATATTGTGCAAACACGCACGCGCACACACACACATACATAGGAGATAACAAGCATTAATAAAAAAAACGTATTATTCTGTGGCAGAAAAAATGCTTTCCGCACTTCCTGAAACACGAATTGATTTGCATTGAAAATGAGAAATGACACATACACGACAAGGCGCTGCGACGCTGACGCTGACGCCGAYGMCGAACGAACTATGCGCCTTACGGTGATTAAGCGACTTGTGGTAGGCATAAAAGAACACAAAACGCACACTCTCAAGCAAACGCGATATGGGTGCGTGTGTGAGTGGCAGCAGAAAGCACTTTATCTCTTGGCGACAGCCAACTCATACWAGTGRCACTGAAAATATGCGATAATTTTAATTACTGTTGCGAATATAAAAATATGTAAACATTTTGTCTACTTTTCGCTTATTCGTAATGAGTCGCGTTGTGACAGGTACACGACTGCCACARCTAGTGCGCACGCAGTCCGTCACGCAGGCAGGCCAGCAGCAGGTATGTCGATAGCCAGCAATCGGCTGTTGGCTGTTAATGGCCAGWCTCAGGGACACAGGATCATGCCACAACTATACTTATGCTTTTATTGCGTATGAATATTGACTTTCACCGTATTATTATTGCAATTGATAGACTTGTGACATGTGTGTCTGTGTAGTGGTTTAGATTTTTGTTTTTTCGCTTACTTATGAAAGCAATTAACGCCTCATTAAGTGTTGCAGCCGTCTGTTGGCACTGATAGGCGCAATTCCAACAGCGTGCACTGACAAACAACAAGCTGGTTATTAGCTMGCCAACATATAAGTACATACAAACATGATTACTCGGCGGGCAAAAATGCAAAAATCTTTCATTGGTTGTATGTTTCCATAAGTGTTACTTAAATTATTTAAAATAACAAAACAAGAAAWATCCGTAGCTCCAAATACTAGAAAACCTTTAATACCTTTTAGCTGCATTTCTTATATTTATTTTAATAAAAGTATCTTTTTCTGGATTTTTGTTTGACAGTTTGTATGGGAGCTATATGCTATAGTGGTCTGATCTGAACAATATTTTCTGAGATTGTAGCACTGTCTTGAAAATGGTTGGAGGTATCTAGTAAATTAGAAAAACATGGCGTACAAGAACTTGATTTTTATCGTTCAGTTTGTATGATAGCTATAGCCAACAAATAMTAAGCCTCTTTGGAAATGAAGCACATGTGCGAAATTTCAGATGAATATCTCAAAAACTGAGTGTTTACTATATACTTTATAGGGTCTACGAAGTTCCTTTAGGGTCCACAATGTTTTGAATATTTTAATTATTTTTTAAAACTAGATATAATTTAAATTGCCAAAYTAAACATARTTTAATTAAATTTAACTAAATTCAATTATTTTAATTTCTTCAGTTTCCAGTTAGTCGCTCTGGCATATCTAATTTACGATTTCGCATGCTTACAGCAGTCCTTCTACAATATAAGGGGAAAAATATAAAATTAAAATTGCAAAAAAAAAAAACTTCCACTGAAACTGAATATAAAACGCTCAACAATCAAAATGACTCGGAGCGCTTTCAAAACGCCGTATTGCTAATTACGTTTAACATTTATCGCCAATTAGAATATTCTGAAAATTTCCATTTCAGCAAATAATTTTGCATAAATAATGCACGCATACATGCGCGTTGCAACAAAATGTTCTAAATTTTTGTTTTTATGTTTAACGCCTTATTTCACATGGGTTTTCCCCACATCACACATACACACACACACACGTGTCTACAAAACGGAGCTGTGAGYGTACATTGCAGCCAAAAATCGCATCCCGCCATTTTAATGCAAATTCAATAAAAATTTAAGCAAATCGTAGAATAAAGAATAAAAAAAGTATATATAAACTAAAAAGCAAATGCGGCGAGCAGAAAAAATCGTTAAACGCCAACACAAAGCCATTAAAAGCAAAATATATTTTTGTGGTGAACGAAACGTCGGCGACAACAACATTGCGGTAT
>NW_017534564.1:33848-37206 GCF_001853355.1 Bactrocera latifrons | reverse complement strand
TTTTTTTATTTATTTAATTTTTTTGTTACTTTTTCATCTCTTGAGACTGTTTATTTTGATGTGTTGTTGTTAAGCACATTTACGAATTTCGCTTTCAATAAAGTGAACGAGAGGCGCGAATGCCAAAAAATGAAATMAAAAAACAAAAACAACAATAACAAGCTACTAGTACAATAAGCYAAGAATTTCTGTGCTTGCCACAAAAGGTAGGCGATGAAGTAATACTGGCGCGCATGTGCAGTACCTTAGCCGAKACGATTGGAAAAATCTTTCGTATAAAGTCTTTCGGTTGCTTTTAGAGGGTAGGAGGCACTGACATGTATTATTATTTTTTTTTTTTTTACTTTTTCTCGTTGCTGACCACAAATCTCGCGGCTGTGGTTGGCTGTACGTAGGCGTTTTTGACGGGTTTCCAATACACTTGCGCTCGCTTTGCTTTGTTGTTGTGTACTTTTTGGCAACTCTATTGTTGTCTTTTTGATTCAATGCTGTATGCAAATGCTCGTCTATAATTTATTTTAACACAATTTTTGCTCTTTGCTTTAATAAAAGCTACTTTTTTTGCCATTTGCTAGTTAACACTTGCAAGCTTGACGCTGGCGAAATCAAGGGAAATAAAACCAAGCTCCGTTTCGTTCATCAGCAATTAACCGAATTCAATTTTTAATGGAATTACCAATTAARTTAACACTTTGTTGGCTTTTGCTGGTCAACTTATGTAGCTCAACAAAAATTACTGTAGTACTACTCAAAAGCTAAAGTTTATGTAGTTCCGGCTGMGGGTTGCATACGCTCAGCGTCATAATATAAAACTCATGCTCTTCTGCTTGGTCGGCCGTTACTTTACTTCTAACACTGTAATKATTGTTGTTATATTATTTAGCTTCCTTTCGTCGTAAAGTCTTATAATTTCTGTGCTTATCAACTATGCCKATATTTAGCAGCAACTGAAACTAAACTTCTGCGTTCTCTTCTTCTCTATGTCCCTCTATGCTCTTCTGCTTCCTCTGTTTGTCCTTGGATTWTATTGCTTTGCTTTTAATTTGCTTTAATAGTTTTTAAAGGGCAGCGCGCAGCATTTTGCCAAGCCTTAACGAACACATTAACACCTACAGTGTCGTTATAAACCGAAGTAACACCTCAATTTTGTTTTAACAGCAACAAAGCCATATTATATTACTTAAACAGTAGATAAATAAAATTTAATGTTTGCATGTTTAACTTCCATATGTGAGAGCGGCTTCATAGATTTGTGTTTTATGCGAATATTCCTAAGCAATTCAATTTAATGGAGTGCTATTGGTTAGAATTGGCTATTAGAAGTGATTAAACACTTGCCAGAGAATCTTTCAAACAATTCTCACGCGAAATAAATTATTTTACCGAATATTATTTCAAGCTTGCCGAAGGTTACGCTAGGAAATTTTAAGCAATTACGTGGGCCCACATGGTAGTTTRGTTTTAGTAACCGGCATATAAGTTATCTGACTTATAACCGAAATCGAGTAAAGATCCTGGTAGCAAACCCTAATACTCCTCCTTCGTTATTGGTGTAATAACCTTTATAGTACTAGGGATATATTTTATGTGCCAACAGTGAGAACAACAACAGCAAAGATAGTTTTCGTTGTAATATATTCTGTGTAGAGTTGGCGTTTCTGATAGCATTGATACCTTTTAGGTGGCAACTATTTGTGCTTGTTATTCCTATTACACAAAATCTGACCGCCATATATCGGACTTGACTTTTTTTTTTTTTTTTTTGAAATTTTCAAAAAGAATCGTCTCAAAAATATGAGAAAGAAATATTTCTTAATACAGAAAACTTATCATTTTCAAATTTTTTACTTCATTTCATTGCGTTTTCATGTTCTCCTCCTCGGCTTAGTTACTTCTCTCAGTCTCCGTCACTTTTAATAACATTATAATTTTAATTAAATTAAATTGCTCTGAGCTTCACTATGTGCAGCTTCTTATTTCGCATTAAAGCTGCGCTTTGCAATGCAATTTATCTCTATTAAATCTTGCCTCAATTTATATTAACAATTTCATTTTATTTGTTTTTATTTTTTTAGGTTTTTTCTTCTTTTTCTGCGCTTAATTTTATTGTCATCTTTCGTGCCTTGCGCTGCCGCTTTGGCGCTCGCACACCACCTCATACTAAGCACGAATTAGTGTAGTTGTTGTTGTTAGCTTAGTTCGGTTCGCTCATCGCATTGCCAATGTTTATGGTCATTTTGGCTGAAATGTCATATAAAAGTGAATCAAACTTTGTTAATTTACAATTTATAGCCGAGTGCAGTGACTGCGCTGCCGCGACGCCACGCTATGCCATTCCCCACCAATTTTGGTAATTATGCCGCAGCGCTGCAGCGCCTGTTTTTATTTTATTTTATCACACTTTTTGCTCTTGTTGCTTTACTTCAGTTTGTCTCCATTGACTTTTGCTTTTGGTTCGYATCTCCGTCAATCTTAATCTTCTTTTAGTCGCTTTGACTTGCTTACTTTTTCAATTTTTTAAATTTATTTAAAATTTTTTTTTTTGCTTTTAATTTATGCAAATTGTTTGAATTAAATTTTGAAATTTACCCAAGCACGGGCATGGCACATCGTTAAAGCGCTCATTTTGAGCGCCGCCAGTGCAAGCTTTATAGCTCCGGGGCATACAAAGACAAATTAGAAAGACACAAAAATTCAAAATTTAAAAATAGCCGTGATTTGAGTCCAGAGTAATGCTKCAATTGTAAATGTAGAGTATTGAGCGAGCTATGGCAACAATTAGTAACCTTTGCATCCAATGCGCGCTGTTATAGAAAACCGTTAATATTTGCAATGTTGGCAGGCGCTTACCTCTCGTCGACTAGTTTGAGTTGTTTGTTGCAAGTTTTGACTTGAATTAGACATTTTTTAAATTTCTTTTGGTGTTGTAAATTATTTTTCAAAAATGTTTTTCCAACGCTTCAGGAATGAGAAGCATATATGTAGGTAGTGTAGTGGTATTTTCGCAAAGTAGAAGAAAGTCAACTTTAGTGTTCAGCTGTTCAGTCGAAGCGACTGAAGACATATCGCCGTCTTCCTTTGGGGAGTAACAAAAAACAAACCCATATTTATTAAAAAATCTGTATAAATAAAGATTTTATAATTCCTTCAAAGACGTTTTCTCTAATTTGTTTGAAAATTTTCAGAATTATGTTGAAAATAATGAAAAAATAATAAATTGTCTGACAACCTCCAGCAACAACAAAATAAGCAAAATAAATATTTGCAACTTTCAAACAACACTAAAAACTTTCAACTAACTCGTTTGCGATAAAATATAATTTGCATACTAGACAGTTTGTTTCTTTGTTTTTTTTTT
>NW_017534564.1:29227-33458 GCF_001853355.1 Bactrocera latifrons | reverse complement strand
CCAAGGAGAGTATGACACACACACAGAGCACAGTCTGTCTCTTATACACATCTAGATGTGTATAAGAGACAGGTTTATTATAATATGTATATGTATATTTTTATAATATTTTCTTTCAATTATATTTCGAATAGCTTTTAATACCACAGGCCGCGTTTTTTACTTTTACCATATTTATTTGAAATTTTTTTTTTTTTGCAATTTTCTGCCTTCTGCAATAATCGTTTTAATAACTAGCCAAGATTTGTTGTCGCATTTAATGTTAATCAATCGTAGCAACAATTGCCGAAATTCCCCCCAATGACCCCAATGAAAAAAATTCACTAAAATCACGAAAAAAAACTTTAAAAAAAGCTCTTTCAACTACATGCTCACATAATGTCAACAACAACAATTGCATGGCAGTAAAAAATAGAGAAAAGTAAATAGATAAGTAGACAAACAGTAGCGCCATAAGCCAGCCGTCCGTCCGCTACTTCAAGTCAAACGCTCAAAAAGAAGCGAAACCGCGAATGAGAGCGGGATGGGAGGGTGGATGAGAGCAGCGCGCTGGTTAGAGGGCCTGCTATGGATTTTCATGACAATGAAACGCTGGTCCAGCACAATTAATCATTGCCACTACGTAATTGCGGCTAACCAGTAACGGCGTTTGACTCGCACGCGGACAGACGGCTGACGGTTGACTCTTGGCTATTGACCGTTGGCTGCTGGCCTTCCGCATTGCTGTTGCGTTCTCAGCGCGGCACGCAATCAGCGGTCAGCGGCAGTAGCTGCACGTAAAGTGTAATCAACAACAACAGCAGCATCAATAGCATTACCTAAGTATGGCGGTGTAGCTAGGTTAATCAACTAAGCAAATCAGCTACGAGTGTCAGCAGCGCCGATAATAGCACACACGAAACACACACACACAGACGCAGACCTGAGCATGCATGTGGAACTGATTGATCATCCATCATAGCAAATTAATATACGAAATTATTTTATTTGTATTTCTTGCCTTGTTTATGACAGCAACAAAAATTGAAAACCAATTTTATTTAATTGCGCGACAGTTTTGATTGGATAGGCTGTGTTGCGTGGACGCACGTAGAAATATGCAAAGCAGCAACAACAACCATATTTAATTGTCACAATGTAAAAAAAAACTCAAACTTTCAAATAGGCACTTAATTAATATGAATCGGACAGTTCAAGCAAGGAGGCGGACTTTTTATAGCTTTTTCACAAGAATTGCATAACTCCGCATGGCTTTGGTTGGAAAAAATGTTTAGTTTGGCTTTTAAAATTATAGCCAACATAGATATAATAATTTTCGTTCATCACCGTTGGCTCGCATATATTTTTCGGATTAGGTTTTATTGCTGTCAGCGTCAATACAGACTAAATGCCTTGCATGAAAATCCATTAATAATCAACAAGCTGTGTTTTTTTTTTCTTAATCGGTTAATTGCAATAAGTTACTTGCGCAAAGAGCATTCAAATGCAAATCGCTTGCAATTTGTTAATGAAGGCGTATTATATGTGTTAGCGAAGTTGTAATTAACAGTTATATATTGCATTTTTATGCAAATAAGGCCCTTCGTGAATTAATTAAGCACTAGGTCACAAAAATTTAGCGACTCGCTATATGTATATATAGTTGAAAGAAAAAAGTTTTTTGAAATATGTATTTTTATGATTGGGCTCTATTTGTTGAGCTTGCTCACTAATAAGCTTGTAATATCAATGTAATAAAGAAAGCTTTCCTTAATCGYCGCTTTCTTTACTCATTTCACGAGCTTGTATTTACTTTTCAAAAAAATTCAAAGCTCTCAAATTTTTTGCAAAAAGTAGGTGATTTTGTAGTATTTTTGTTTTTTAATTAAATAAGTTACTTAAAATTCGTGCTCAAAAAAAAACATTTGAAAACTATGAAAACTTCCGAAAAGCCTGAAAATCATTTTAGAAAAAATTCTACTGCTATGAAAGCTTCAACTAAGCTTTTGCTGTGAAGCCTCAAGTTTGCAGAATCTTTTTTTTTTTCAAAAATTAAAACAGTATCATGAAGTTCATGCTCAAAAAGCGTTTAAGAGCTATGAAAACAAAAATTGGTAGTAAATAATTGTTTCAACAATTAAAGAACTTTCATTACTACATTCACGCTCAAAAAAAAATGTTCAGCAATGAAAACTTTTAAAAAGCTCTCGCCAGCCAGAAAAAATTAAGCTTTTAATCAAACAAATTTTCAAGAATTATATTAGCTTCATGACATGAATGCGCAAAATAAAACAAGATATATAGTTATGAAAGCGTCTAAAAAATTCAATTCAATTCTAAATTCAGGTTCAAAATAAGTTTAACATCAATGAAAGCGTCAGCAAAGCTTCTGTTATTCTGAAATGAAAGCTTCAGCAGAGCTTTTATTGCTCTGAAAGCTTTCATTAATGTAAATATTTTATTGCGCATTTTAATCCTTTATTTTTGCACGTTTCGTATTTTTAGTTATATTAAAATAATTTTTGCATTCCATAATTTCGTTTGACTTTTAGTATATAAGTCCTACCTCAATTTTTCCTATATGAGAGTGCGTGTGTGCATCGACGTCGCTATATATCCACTCTATGTATATTTATGCTATGCTTCTAATCGAAAATACCTATACAACGCTTGCATATTTTCATTTGTTTATTTGCCTCAATTTACTCCAAACTTTTATTTCGCCTACTGTCCCTCCAAAATACCTCCAATCCACCAAGMAACATCATTTCTTCCTCTTCTTCAGTGAATGCACTCAAACAAGCAAATTCAATTTCACAGGTTTTAGTTCTGCAGTCACCGACATCWCCAACACAAACGACCATACAAATTAAAGATCCGCCTATTAGTCCTGGAAGTCCAACAACTGACACAATGTACGCTGCCAGTGGCGGCACACAAATCTACTTGCAGGTGAGTGTGAGCGAGCATAAATCCAATGCAAATTATTGCAAATATTATGAAAAGAACGGAAAGACTGAAGAAGACGAGATAGTTTACAAAATTAGACACGAAATTTAATCATAAAGTAGTTAAGGACTTATAAAAATGCAAAAAARAGTTCTTCACATTTACACTTGACGCAAAACGCTTTAAGCAAAACTTAAAAAAACTTATTATGCAAATTAGTGAAAAGCAATCAATAAAAGAACAAAAGGAAATCATAARCAAAAAAGAGACAGAGCACGCGCGTCTTGTCTTCCACCGACGGCACTCCAACACCACTGCCGGTGTCTGGGTCGCAAGTGACCTTCCGTGATTTGACAAATTACCAAATTATTAGCGGATAATTTCACTTTTCAACGAATCTGGTCAGGGCAACTTTTGGCACAGATGACAAATGAACGGCCAGCTGCTGCAATAGCGCCAAGGAGAGTATGACACACACACAGAGCACAGTATCAGAAGATTCGAAGAACTGCCGGCGAGCGCCGAAAGAAGCGAAGAAGTGCAAAGTGAAAAGACCAAAAGCAGCAAGTATGGCTAATGGTCTGGCAAAGTAGCTGTAGCGACCCTCCACCATTTGTTTAAGCATTCGTTTTTTGTTACTTTGTCAACTTGTAGCAATTAGCACGTCAACGCGCAACCGGAATTCGGTGATTTCGGCGCTAGCGCTACCAATGCCACACCTACGTTTGCTAAAAGCCGCAAAACGAAATGTGTGAACGTAAATTGCAGACTGCTAAGCAGATTATCGAGCCCATTGATTCCACATAATATATAGTATACAACCATAACAAATATCATTCTAAATATACACACACGACGACACACTGACTGTGACTGACATAATATTTTAT
This sequence comes from Bactrocera latifrons, assembly GCF_001853355.1. Classification (NCBI taxonomy): domain Eukaryota; kingdom Metazoa; phylum Arthropoda; class Insecta; order Diptera; family Tephritidae; genus Bactrocera; species Bactrocera latifrons. The sequence goes on along the minus strand of NW_017534564.1, from coordinate 29,640 downwards.
AAATACATATTTACCAATTGGTGAWACTAAATAATAAATATATATTTCATTATTCTCTCCTTCTCCCGCATCGACATGTAACTGCTGCCAACTCAAACTACATTCCGACCAAAATGTATGGATTGCCAAACAGGGCGCTCATCAGTCCAATGCACCCGGTTCCGCTGGCGTTCCGAATAATGTGAATGTCAACGCACAGACGCCCAGCCCCGGCCCTTACATCACACCCGACGGTTATGGCATGTACACCACCACACGCCTCACCTCGGGCGGACCGACATCGACCTTCATTACAGAGCCTTATTACCGCGAATTCTATACCACAGCCACCACGGCCGACACGCAGACTGGTTATGGACTGTCTCTTATACACATCTATTACTACATTCACGCTCAAAAAAAAATGTTCAGCA